>NW_027107227.1:732120-743230 GCF_000696795.3 Halyomorpha halys
AGAGAGAGAGAGAGAGAGAGAGAGGGAGGGAGAGAGAACTAAAATCTAATCAAGATTTGTTTTATTTTAACTTATTGCTTTTCTACCTTTTTGGGGCATTGCTAAATACATTATTGGAAGCTGGATTTGTAAATTTTATTTTAAAAAACAATTTTTGAATAACCAATGAAACTATAGCAAACGTGTTATTATTTTAACATAATATTAAGTGCCAGTTGAGTATGGTGCTGGTATCAGTTGTGGCATAATTTTTGAATTAGTTCCACAACTATAAAACAACATGAAACTTATGTAATAATTGTTAATTTATTTTTTTAATTTAAAGAAACCATAAAATGTGTTTATATAAAAAAAAAGAACTAATAAATAACACCTAACCTATGCAGAATCAAATCTGTTTAATTTCATTGGTTTATAAGAGACATGGTATGTGACACTTATTTTTATCCCAATACAATCAAAATGAAATAAGCTATCAAATATAATATGCTAGAAGATAGACTTATTCCAAAAAAAGGCTGGACCCAAACAGCCACTAGTATAAGGATGATTGACACCCTTGTTGTATAAATATATTACACCATTCATTTCATCAATAGCACTCAGTTGTTATAAAACATAGGAGTTAATATAACATAAACATTGCAAAATAAATAAACACAAAAGTGTTATTTTCTGAAGCTAACAAAGTATGGTTAGTTTGTGGAAGAAACTTGTTCTGTAGTTTGCCCATGCTTAAACTTTACAGTCGTCCCTACATTAAAAAAATAAAAACAGCCAGAAAATATATCTTATTTGAGTGTTTAAAAGTAACATTGGCAAAAAAATAATGTAAAGTCGGAGAGAGCCATTGTAAAATTTATCTAAACCAACAAAGATAGCAATAAATTAATAAATTCACATAAGCAATCTACTAAACATCTAAATAATTCAAATATTTAGTTTTAATGTTATTAATACCTTTAAATGATCTGACCCTTCCTTCTTAAATTCTTTAATAAATGTAAGTTACGCTTGAGCTCTGGTTTTCCTGCAGGAAATGAAAATAAAATACCACATTTCTTATTACTAGAACAAATCATTTTTATTCTTAATAATATGTGAGGTTAAAAAAAATATAATTTTACACATCTTTTTTTAAATATATTAGTTTTTGGTACATAATTTATACTGATTATTTAAAAAATATATTTATTGGAAATACTGCATATATTTACTTTTCTATACATATTTTTTTAACTAAAAAATTAAATAGTACAGAAAGACACAGTGCAGTGACAACAACAGACAAAAATTCCAGAACTATTAATTTAATATATCCCTTCATCAAAAAATTGCAAACCTCCTGGAAATGATGGCTTACCAGCTGAGTTCTGTAAGCATAGAGGAAGTGAGCGCACTAAAGTATTATAGAATCTTATTACAAGACGAGACCACATCTGGACTGAGGTAGCTATATTGATTTCATGGGAAACACTGATTATCTTCCCTGTTATTAATAATATAGAGGAATAATAATCTTTGATGTTTATATAAAATTATGTTCAGAATAATTTATCAGAGATTACTAACATACACAGAAGGGAAAATAGGGCAGTATCCATGTTGCTTTAAAAGAAGAAAGTCCATCATGGGCCTAATATTTACTAATATTTTATATGAATATGACATGAAAATGCACCATCCTTAGGGACCTTAAGGGAGTCTATGATGGTATTAATCGCAAAAATCGATTCAAAACCACGACAGACCTTGGCTCTCCAGATAAGTTAATAAAGCTGATTAAGCTCACCATGAAGAATGTCAGGTGAGTGGTGCAGATTAAAGGATGAAGATCAGCTGAATTCAGCTCGAATAAAGGATTAAGGTAGGAAGGACATTCTAACTTACCTTCTCTTTAACATGGTGCTAAAAAAGGCTATTAGAAATTATGGCATACTGACAAGAGGAGCCATCTTTAATACAACAGTGAAGATTCTAGTAAATGCAGATCTCATTGTTGTAATTAACCACTTGCTTGGTGTAATTATCCAGCCTATCATAGCTTATAAAAGTATAATGATGTATATCAAGATGCTTAGTAATATTTATTTATAATAACTATAAGGAATGGCATGCTAAGTTTATTAATATAGATATCATAACAATTGTGAGCTTATTAAGAATAAAAGAAGGAAAGATCAGAATTTTGCTTAGACATTAAAAGAGTTATAAGGGCTGAAAATGAAATTTGGAATGTTTGATCCTTGATTGTCACATACCATTAAAAACAAACCTTGATTTCAGACATCTATTTCTTGCCCAACATCGTGGAACTTAATGAAAGCATATTCTGCATGGTTCCTAGGACTAGTGTGATGGGCTCTATGCGGCCTGTGATGGCTCACTCTTGGAGGGGAGTTATTCCTCGAACTGTGAGGTGTTGTTTTATATTTAGAATATTCATCTCTCAATGATGGCCCACCAATTTCCCTTGCGCTTCCGTGGTGAGCTGGCTTCCTCCGAGGCCGAGCTCTCCTTTCACAACTCGAATTTTGCAGTCTCTGATAACAGGTTAGTCAAAACACATGCAAGTTAATATGTTAGATTTTGTTATTCAAAATTAATTAGTCTGAATTAGTATAATATATAAAAAAAAAGTAAAGTTATATCTTCTACTGGAGTTTCATTTATAATTAGATCTTGTGAATGAAATGTACCCTTCCTTGTTTTAATTATTTTATTTTATTTCATTAAAAACAATAACAATGTTTCAGTTTTAAAATAAAATAAGATAATTAAAACAAGGAGGAGTACTTTTCATAAGAAGATCTAAATTAAAAAAAATAAATAAATTCCTAAAATTTGTAGGAAACTTCTAAAACATTGATAGGTTGGCAATTAATATTTGGGAATGTTATATATAAATTTAATGCATGCATAATGTTCAAGTTACACATTAACAAACAATTGTTAATTTAATATGACTTGAATAATTTATTGTTACATTAATTCAAAAACATCACATTTTAATTGCTGTGTTATAAAAAAAAAACTTAATTTGTTAAACTACTCATTTATTCCATGGGCTTGATTTAACTTCTATCTTGAACTCACAGTTGAGATAAACCTTGAGGGTTTCAAGGATCAAACTTGTATCTCCTCATCTATAATTGGTCGAGTCAAATATGCAGAAGCGCTTTTGGGACACAATTTTCAAAGTTTGAAAACTTTGCAATATTATTTGGGACGGACTTCTAACATGATGAATAGGAAGTGAGTGGGGGAGGAAGTTGTCAGAAAAGTACCTTTTTTTATAATATCTTGTAATATATTGGTTCAACTAAAAAAAAAGGAAAAAGTTGCACTTAAAGAAAATCAAAATAAATTTATAATTTAATTATAAATACATAGAATCTATTATATATTTATAATTTACATATAAATACTTAAATTGATAATTTTTTTTTCCTGCAGAATGCTGAATTTACAAGTTAATTGAATGGGTATATTAGGGAATAAAAAATTACTATTTATTTATTGTAAAAACTATCTATGTTGGGAGCTTCATGGAACAGCTGTTTCGAAACCAGGCTGAAGCAATTCTTGATCATATCACTCTGGTTAGAATAGGTTGGTTACCTATTGACAACTCCCTCTCTCAGGTAGGTCAAAAATTATCAGGTAGGCAGTAAAAAGGTTGAGTGGATTTTACTTCTTTTCAAACATGATGGTGAAGAGTTTGTTACATACTTACAATATAAAAATTATGGATAGGATAGCTGGTAGGAAGAGGTGGAACAAGAAATATTTTGTACAGCCTTATGTTTGAGCTTTTAACAGGTTTCGGGTATGATGCATAGGCTATGTATTGGATGGCAGCAGCCAAAACCTTTTTGCTTGACAAAAATTTAGGGAATTTAACAGAATTTATTTTTGGTAAGAATATATTTTAGTTTGAACAAATAGATTATAAGATATTAGCAAACTAGCTAAATAAGGTACCTTAGCCCCTCTCATACATATCCATCAGGAATTTTCGTGAACTCATTCATTGACTTTCCAAACTTTGGGAATTGTATCATAAGAAAAACTTAATTTTACTGGGTTATATGTAATTAATACTCCTTTTCAGGCTCCTTTATTATAAACAAACTGATAACCTATTAGGCCAGTCTTAGGGCTGCAAAAAAAGGAATGTTAATTTTAACTTAGTCTTGAATTAAACTAAGGCCCAATATTTATCCTTTTTCAAGATTTATTTTTACAAAAATTTGTTAAATATGATTAATGTGTGTCTTAGATTAATTAATGAATTAACCAAAAAGTGGTTTAGATTAGTTGTGACAGCCAATGTTTCTACCAAATTATCTCATATTTGTTTTGTTATGTTTTGCCCCACAAACCTCTAACAAAATAACCATAGTTTGAAATTAATAAATGAGGAATGTGGTGAATACGAATGTAATTTGCTCAGTTTATTTATCAATACAAACTAATTTTTACAATCCAACTAGGACATGAGAAATGAATTATGTATATGTCACCCTATTCTAGCCAGAGTTTAAATGTCAAGATTTAAACCTTTAACCCTTCTAGGTTAACCATAGAGGGTGTCAAACCAACACCTCTTTTAGCATTGGTTAGCTAAGTGATTTTCTAACAGACATAAGCACTATGACTTCTACGTATTTTGTCATTCTTCAACACATTAATAGTAGTAAAAAAAAATTAAAGTTTATGATTTCACACATTACCTTTTTAAATAATAAATATTTTTCATCTTTTCTTTAGAACAATGAATTTTCATAGGTAAAATAGTTAAGGAACATTTATATATTAAAAATGTATAAGGGGGATAGCCAAAACTTATTTGGCTAATATAAAAATACCATCACCATTACATTAAAGATTAATTTGAAGTAAAAAAAATGAAATTGTTAACAAGTAAAATGAATATTTCATTTGTATAACGCTTCATATATTATTGTATGAGAATAAGATCCACCACCAAAGAGATAGGATTCCCCAGACTAGGATTATCAACTTCACTAACCTCTTTCATTTTACAATTAAAAGTTTGGCTCTCATCATTTTTTGGCTCAGAAGTCTCTGTTTCTTGGTTCAGATTTGAAACTTCTTCTATAGAGTTCAAGTTTTCAGCAGGATTTTGAGTAACTGAATCCCCTGATGTTTGAGACGCAGTATTAGGAACTATTGGCACAGGTACATTTTGATAAAGATGCCTTCCCAGTGGTGGTCTTGGAAGGAACTGTCTTGGAGCCGGAACTGGGGTTGTTCCTCCAGTTCGAGAACACCTAAGGCTCCTAAACTGCGGCCAATGCCTAGCACGAGATCCTAAAGGGCGCACAGTAAGGAATTTACGAGCTGGTACTCTTTGCTGGCTTCTTGAAGAACCATAACCTGAGCTCAATCTACTAGGAGGTCGACTTGGCTGCCAATATAAATTGTATTCTCTTCAGTACATTTTTAAGTAAATAAGAAAAATATATTTTTATTACTAATCTGTTTTATATTGATATTTTGTAAATAACTCAACCAAAAATTATTTTCCTCAGTTTTAATTAGTAAGTTGGTAAAAAAAAAAAATATAATTTAATTAAACATTACATCAAACACAATTCAAACCCAAGCATGTTAATGTTAAAACTATTGATATACAAACATTAATTTTCTCAAAGAACCTGTTTTAGCTAGCCAAACAGCTTGTTAAAACCTCATATACCTCTTTTAAAGTTAAAAGTCATACTGAATTTTAATATATTAACATATTCTTTGATAAATTACAATATTTTTTATTTTTGATACTTTTTAAATCAATCAAAATAATCATGTAATTCAAGCATACCTTATTTGGGGGATTTTGCATATTATGAAATGGAAGATTCTCGTAGAATGCTTTGTCTGATTCTGGTGGTAAAAGTGCATCATTTGGTGATGTATTCTTGTTGTCCTTGTTGGCAGCATTGGGATCTGGAAGCAAAATTAATATCATCTTAGAATACTATGAATTTATAATAATACAGATCTACTTTAAAACTTATATTTAAGGTAAAATATAAGTTTTAAAGTATAAGTAAAGAACAATGTTTTACAAAAGAGGTTTAAAAAACATATAGTCATTAAAAATATAACTGTTTTATTATTATGAACTAAATAACTGGAATTTTTTTTAACTCCATCATATAATGAAAAAAAAAATTTGAGTCATACTGCAGCAATTATAACAAAACATTTAATTGCTATTTTAACATTTGTAAAAGAACAAAAAAAAAAAAAAACAGCTATAGCTGTAAAGATTGTTGAGTAAGATAAACTAGAGTCAAAGAAAATCTGTATAAAGCCACATTGGCATCCTATTTTTTTTTTTTTTTTGGTAAATCATTAACATAATTGGAAATCTGAGTCCTTAAACCATCGGTAAACCATTCACCATTTGATGTTTTGCAAATTCATGGATTGTTTGGACAATGGACAAGAAAATTACAAATATGTATCATATGATGAGAACAAAATGTACCAGACCTAACATTAACTGTCTAAAAAGACATATCAATCAGAGATAGCTCACAATTCCATAACATCAAAACATATATTGATAGAGAATGAAGGAAACATACCACAATTACCATTGATATTTGTTTTTAAGTATCTTGAATAAAAAAAAAATTAAATCTATTTCCTTTCATCATGTTCAGTTTTAATAGTAACAAAGGTTTGAAAACAGAAGTACATCAATTAAAGAGTAAATATTTTATCATTTTGATAGTGTTCTGAAATGATATACTGCATAGAATATTAAATAATTTTTTTTTTTATAGATTTAACTTAGTATTTTTTCTGTTTTTAGTTAGTTAAAATTTAAAAGAAGTGTATTAAATTATAATACAATAAATTATTAACAATTGAAAAAATGTTTTATGATATTATAACTAATCAGAAAATTAATATAAATAATAAATAAAAAAGTAATACATACCAACATTTGTTGAATTTTTTTGCTTCCTCAGTGTTCCTGCTTCCAATGCAGGATCTAGGCGCTTGAATGTGACCACTTTTTGACAGTAGGCAAAAACATACAGACATGCAAGTGTCAAACAAACATGACATATACAATGGACAAGGTATATTATAAACATGCTAGACCAGACATGTGCAACTAATTAATATTTCATAGCAGCAATCACAGTAAACAATTCTAGCAGGAAATATAGTTTTCTATTATGACATAAGAAATAATGTTGAAAAGAATAATCATTTAATGTATAAATTATAGGGTTTGTACTACATATCTGGACTACATGTAAACAGGAAATTAAAAGTAAATGAAAAAAAAGTTTCCTTTTGGCTAGTTAATTTTTTTACTTTTATTTCATGAATTTTAGTTTTAATGAAATCAAGATTGGCTTTCTATAAACCAACAAATCTTGGAATTAAAAGAATAAAATAAAATATTTTTTTAAGATTATCAAAAAATGTTTCACAAAAGAAAACATTTGGAATAGATGTTAGTATACTAGTCAAAAATACAATCCCATGAACTCTAAATAATGGATCAAAGCTTATAGGTTTCAGATATAACAATACTGCAAATTACAGCTAAACCTCAATTAACTGGGACTAAAGAAGAGAGAAACAATGATGGTTGAAAAACTTTATTGAAGAACATGTATTATAGTAAGTAATTTGCAGATAAAATAAGTAATGCAGAGCAATTGGATAAAAAAAAAAAAAATTAAAATAAATAATTTTTTAACAACTTAAGAGTTAAAAATAGAGTTAATAGAAAATTAACAGAGCAATCCAAAAATCAGATAATTGAGGTTTGTTGCTTTAGAAATTTCACACTGTTAATAAACGTATAGCAGAAATAACTTTTATTTTAAAGCAAAACAAAAATATTGAATTTTTATTTTGCATTTTAGCTATCACAATACAGGTATTTATTAAAATACAAATATATTTAGTCAATACATCATGTGATAAAATCATTGTCAAGTTAAAAGAGTTTGTATGATGTTGGCATTTCAATTTATTTTGGCAAAATCTTTCAGCTCTCGATAACTTAAGAAATAATAAGCAAATATTGACTTTAAGACATATATTAAATATTTATAAAAACTTTAACCTGAGACTTTTTTAAACCAGTTAAAAAAAAAGAAAATAGTATAATATAAAATATAAAAATAAGAATTATTAGGATATAGTTGAAAGATTTCCAACAAAAATCCTCAAGTCTAAAATACTGTTAAATAAATAAACAATCAACAATTTGCCAATTCAAACATTAAGGTTGAAAAAAAAAGTTGTATAAAAGATACTTAATACTTTATTTTAATAATTTTATAATTATATCTTAACAATTGTTTCTTGCTCCTTTTGAGTTTAAACTCTTTTTTTTTTTAACATGTTGTATTTCAGGGAGAAACAAAAATCAATATTTAAAGAAATATTAAAATTTTCAAACAATATTCAGAAAAACAGAAAGCATTATACTCAACAAAATAGACTCAAACGCAAAGTCATTATAACAGTTATCCTTCCATTTGGAATAATTATAAGGTTTCAAAATATTTTTAGTATTTTTTTTAATAGGTAAAAATGATTTATATACATTTTTTTTCAATTTTAAATATGAACATTATTTGTTTTATATTTAGTGTATTATGTTAATTTTATTAAATTATACATAACAGAACAACATTTATATTTTTAAAAACGTTAAACCTCTTTTGGGTTCTGATAGTTATTTATTTTTTTGATAAATACAAATACAGGACCAGGACAATGATAATGAATAATATGATGAATTTGAGATCACTTTTTCAGTTTAATATTTTAAGACTATTTATCACAATCAACATTAAAAATTCAACAATTTTTCTAAACCAATTAAAGATCATTAAGAATGCCTCATGAGTTATTGTTAGTCAATGAATTAAAGCTTAATCAAAATCAATAGTTATTAAATTCATATCTCAGTTTTACTGTTATATAAATAAATGTTAGTTAAAAACTTATCAAGATAATTGTGTTTCATGAGTCTCATTACTTACCTCCAGTTCTGGAGCTGAATACTCCTGGTATTGTGCCAGTTTTAATTTTGTCGACCTGGTCTGGGGAAAACATGTTCTTTATCCTGGTTGCTCTTGATTCTTGACTCTCATTGATTGGGACGTTCTGCCCGGAGCTGGCCAGGAGGCTGTGGTTAGTATTGACATGAACAAGAACACCAGGCCTCAATGGCCACTTTCCCCTTCCATGTCCTGATCTTGAGCCAGACGTATTGTTGTTGTTGTTGTTGCAGCTACCTTCAGGACTGACACTCACATATCTCAACTACATATAATGCATGCACGAGCGGGAGAATTGGTAGTTAATTTCTAAATAGCTTCATTTCCTTCATTAATTTTGAATTAAACCTCTAATAGAAAAGTATTAAGATACTAAATTGAATAATAAAGTATAATATAGTTGTATTTATGAACGGTCAACAGGAATGGAGTTTTTATGAAAGATTAATCTAATCTATTTGTAATTTAATTATATTTATCACAATACATTATAAAAAAATATAATCACTACTGTAAAAAATGGGACCTGAAGTTAAAAATGCAACATGGTCTTAATTGTTAGTTATATAAAAGAATACTAAAATCTGGTAAGTTTAAAAATCATCAGTTTAGACAATCAGCTTACAGCGTACTGAATCCTAAGTGGATTATACAAGTAGATTTTTTCAATTGCACCATATTTGTCGATATCATTATCAGATTTACATAATTACTTGTAAAGAATAATGAGCTTTCTCATTTCTATTTTTTTATTTATTTATTTAGTATTTTATTTTTTGTACAGAAAAAGTATTTGTTGATTTATAAAAACAAAAATCTTAAAAACCTAACTAACAAAGTGATGAATAAGAATGACTATTTCTAGAAACTCAATTCAAGCAGTGCAATTATTTTAAATTTTAACTTTGAAATCTGAAGTTTAATAAATTGAAAGTAGAAATATGTCAGGCAAAATAGACAGACATCCATTTTCAAGAAATCAAATATATATATATATATATATATAAGGAGTAATACACTCCTTTAAATTTGTCATTAAAAACATTATGAATTTTATTTACTTGATAAATTAATGAAGGATAATGAAACTACCTTTGGGGAATACCAAAATTGTTCTTCCAACCCCAATATGAAAGTGTATATAGTTTTAATAGTATGAGAGGTGAACTGTGACAGTGTAATGAAGATAATTACTGAGTTTCAAATAATTCAAGGTGAATTATAATAAACGTCGACAAATTGAAAAGTGTTTATAATTTAAATTGCAAAATTTTGACAAAACCTAGATAGACATTTTTAGGGCTAGAATAATTTAAGAAACAAAATGGATAGAAATGGTTATGACAAAATAGTAATCTTTTTAACAACGATCAAACAATGATTATATGTAATCACAAAATGAATAATTGTAATTGTGGTGAAACAATAATTTTAAATGGGAAAAAAAAACTACTATTAAATAATAAAGTTAGTAAAATCTATAGAAATACATATCAACGAATTGAGAATACACAAGAAAATATAAAAGTTTAGATAAAATAAAACATTTAAAATTTATTATTCACTTTGAATGATCCCCGCAATAATAATTATCTTCAAAATAACTTTTATATTCAAATGTTTTAGTGTCAATCTGGAGTATCAATGCATTGCTAAATCTATTTTGTTGGTTCATGTAACTAACTACATATCGAGAATACAAATAAATAATGTTATCGAAATATTTCAGTTTTAGTTTTTATACTGGTTTTGAGTCATAACTTTTCATTATACATACTGATATGTGGATAAATTTAAAACATAAAAGCTTTATCTTATGTGTACTTTAGTGAGATTTAATACAGGGAGGACTATAGGGTTATGCATATTATATAAGCATTAATGTTGGTATGTAATGTAATATTTATGTTTAGTGAAGATTTGAGTATGTATAAAAGAGGATTCAGTCTTGATTTCAGTAAGTAGATATAAAAGTGATAACACGTAATATTCTTCAATAAATTTCTAATTTTTGATTGTAAGAGAAAAATCAAATA
>NW_027107227.1:743620-754593 GCF_000696795.3 Halyomorpha halys
GGAAATGGATGATAGAGATAAATAAAATGAATGAATAAAATGTTTCTTAAAAAAATAATAATATGGCATATAAGCAGCCTTGGGGTAATGAAAGGGTTTAAATAGCAAATAAAAATATAATTCAGGCATGTCAAATATATTTTTTAACTTATTATGCTTAAGGTGATATTTTCAGTAATTTAAATACAAATTTTAGCTATCATATTAATTAGTCTCTATGAGTTTGATTTAACTCAGTTAAAAAACCATAAGACTGTACTAAACTGACATCATTATTTGAATAATAACAATAATTTAGAAGAATTGAGTCAATGAAAGTAAAATATCTGGCACTAGAATTTAATTCTCAAATTACCAAATGTTTTAAGAAATTTATTTTTTTGTAGTGGAGAGCATACAATTTTTGGTACAAAACAATGTAATTATAATTTGTTTGTAAAATATTCCAGTGGATCGAATTGAAAAGCACTTCTTACTGAAATATCAAATTTGGAAAAGCGAGTTCCTCACATTAAAAATGCATAGTCTAATTTGATACATCTTTTCAGTTGTTCATTAATGAAGTTTTCCTATAGTTGAACAGTAGAAATGAGAGATTTTCTATCTATTCACAATAACAGCACAGAAAAACTTATCGAAGGTAGTTCATCATTTTTTGTTCATAGGATTTCCTTTATTTATTTTTTTTTTTCTGAGAAAGACCCATGGAAATTATCCATAATCAAAATGATTCCAAAACCTCAAAAGCCGCCAGAATACCCATCTTCCTGACGTCCTATTTCTTTGTTACCTATCATGGGCAAAATCCTTTAGAAACTCATTTTGAAACGCCTGTAATCCATCCATGTTCCAACCACATAATCCCAGAGCATCAGTTTGGATTCTGAACATCCCACTCCACTACCCAGCAATGTCATCGTGTGGTTTATATTGTCTCATCTTCCTTGAAGCACAGAATGTACTGCTCGGGAGTCTTTCTTGATGCAGAACAGGCTTTTGATCGAGTCTGGCACCCAGGACTGCTATACAAGATCCATAAATTCCAACCCCCTACATACTTCCCCATTATCCGTTCTTATCTCTCCGTCAGATTATTTCAAGTAAATCACAACAGTGCTTATTCATTCCTATTCTGTTAGTCTGCTGGTATACCTCAGGGTAGTATCTCACATTGGAGTTCTATCAATGGGTAGATTCTCCAAATGTTTGCATCATGTCACTATTTCACTTACAGGAAATTTACTTGTATACATTTTTATACAGTTGTAAATAACAATAAATACACTATAAAATAAAATTCTGAGAAATAAATTCAGCTAAGTACAGTTTGCTTTGCTATTTCAGTTTTGCATATCAGGCAGAAATGTCATTATGCACTCAGTTACTGCCCTCACGAGATAAATACTTTTCTACCATTGCGATACCATTAATGGTTTAATTTTTTTCTGCTCTAATCTATATCAATGGTCTACCAGAACTAAATGAGGTTACCCTCCTACTAATAGTTTATTTTATAACTTACCAAATTATTTAAATATCTTTTGTTTGGAATATAGTGGCAATAGTTTTTCTGAGTAGTTTGTGTAGAAGCAATCTTAGACCTATGTTTCTAATATGTGTATAGATAATACATATGGAGCAACTAAGATTTGCCTCATTACCATTTTATCTGAGGCCCAAAAAACAGAAATGCAGGAGAAATATTTTGAATTTCAAGATTAAAGCTAGGGTATTTTTAACAGAAGTGAAATCTGTAAGAATGCCTGTTCCCGTCTGCTCAAGCTCGTAGAGGGCCCTTTGGAAACTTCCTCGACAAATCCTCTTCATTTTTTATTATTTCAGACAAAGCTTTATTTTTAGATCACTTATAAGAGAATTTCCCTAAGAAAAATGATTTCTTAAATTTGCCGAATATAGTAATGAATTCAGATTAGAATAATTTCTTAACTTAGCCCTTTGATATCTATAAAGTTTCAGGTAAACATTTTTTTTTTATTTCTGACTATTTTGAATCTAAATCACACAAGAATATGAACTTTACATAGAAAAAAATTTTTAATAGATTTGGGGGTGTCACCTTAAGGCAGTGATTACTCGTTATTATTGAATGTATGATAAAACTGGACCTAATTCTGGGTTGGATTTTGGGAAGGATTCCCTTTTATTATTTTTGGTGTTATGATCTCTGTAAGAGATTAAGACATGTCATACATCAACAATACTCGCTATGATATATTTCCTAATTAATATCTTACCTATTTATTCTAACACCTATGCTTTAAAAGTTGGGTTTCTCAAAGTTGGAAAAAAAAAGCACTTAGTACTTAATAATAAGTTATTATTAGTGAATAAGTACTCACTTTCATTTTTTTCTTATTTATTGAATCATAACTCAAAAAATTGATTTCATTTATTTTTTTCATACATTGCATGTCATGTTCATTTAAATTTTATTCTATTTCCTGTTTTTATATATAGTAAGCAACAACATATTAAGTTTCTTTTACCATTCTAACAAGCAAAGTCAATTATTTAGGTCAAATTATGAAAAAGTGAAAAAAAAAAATAATAAATTGATTTGTCAATTTCAGTCATTAATTATTATTTCAATTTTTTTTTTTTTTTTTGCAATAGAGACAATAAAAAGTTAAAATGTGACATATTAAGTTGAGGACTTGAGTTAATTTTTTATAGAATAAATAAGAAAAAAGTAAAAAGTTAATTTTATTTTTTTGGTACATTCTTTTAAAATTGTATTATTATGTACAATACAATTGTATATAAAAATACAATCAATTAAATGATATAAATCAAAATTAATTTAATTTAAAAGGCTAGTTTAGTTTTTTTTTTTTTATTCCAAAATGGAACTGAATTTCCTAAAAAAAATCAAGGTGGTCTTAAACTTTTAACCAAACTTGTGTACTTTTTTTCTTCAATGTATTGCCCTGAGGGGTACTATGGTAAGGCAATTTTCTTTTGCTTAAGTGACTATAGTTATTTATAAAATATTTCATTATTTTATTTTTAACGACTATTTTGTAATAATATATAGTAATGCACTTTAGAGCTAGTAGGAGTAAATTACACATTATTAATTTCTATACCTATTGATTTAATGAATAGTAATTCAGACGAATAACATTTATTATGTACAATAACTAATTTAGGAGGTCATATATTTGTAATGAATGTTGAGTCATTGATTTATTTATTTTAGCTTCAGTTAATCTATCAGTTTATAGTAATTTGGTTTTAAAATAAGTTTGAAAAGATGAATTATTTGTTTCATTACCTGTTAGTATTAGTAATAAGTCATTATTATATCTGACATGCCTAAAATTGATAAACTTGAGATTAAATGTACTCACTTTAATGTGTAGTTGTTCATGACAAACATGGCAATGTTACTGTAAAAAGTTAACCTTATATGTATTATCTATTTTAATTAAAATTAAGATGCTCTTAAATTATTTATTTTCATTTATTTTGAGGATTACGAAATAAAAAACTCTCAACAGGTTGAAGTAATGACAACTTATTCTAAATTGCTTCTTTTTTTTTTGTAAAAGGGAAGGATTTACACAAAAAAGCACTGTATTAACATGCTCATGCAGTACTTAATTAATTTATTTTTGGCTTAATTATATTCAAAGAAAGGAAAGTAATGAAAGAATGGGAAATAAAGGTTAGTTTCATACCATGAGTTATTATAAATTTTATCAATTTTACAAGCTGTTTACTTTTCTGCTGTGTATCAATTCAACATTTCAGTTTCATTCAGTGCGCTTAGAATTTGTTAAATACATGATTTAAATTAGTTGCCCCCCCTACCCCCCCCAGTGGACCACAAACTTATTTTTAAAACTGGCAAAAGTATTATAAAAGTGCCACATAATGCACTGAAAAAACTCTGTATGTAAAAAGTTAGGAATGAGGGTGGGTTGCGCATGGCTCAATTTGTGGCTTAGTGGTCCCCATACTGCTTGTTGGGAACTATAGATTTAAATATATAGAGTTACCTGGAATACACTCAGCACAAATATATAAATATATATATTTGTGGATAATCTGGTAAGTGTAGAATAGACTTGGACAGTGAGTATTCTTTCAGCATTAAAATGGAATAATTATCAATTTTTAAATATATTTCATTTATTATTTTTATCATTTATGATTGATTAATATGGTATTGTTTATAAAAATGACTAGTTTATAGTGAAATTGTTTTAAAGAATCTATTTTTTACCACAAATTAAAAAAAAAAAAATTATGAGAAAATATCTGAATGTCCAGTTTTTTTTTTGTTTTTTTTTACTGTTGAGTGAATAAAGTTATGGTATTAAGAATATACCCTATAGCCAATATGTATCAAGTGCCAAGACTTGATATTTTATTTTGTATTAGTTTATTGTCAAAGCTTGGTAGAATAAGGTATGGTAAAGTACTATTTCGTGAAAATGATTTAATAAATGTAAGTTCTAAAGGGAAAAAAAATCAATAGATAGAAACAACATGATTTATTGAAACAAATAAATGAGATAATTATAATAGAGCAATTATAATTATATCGAATAAGTTAGGACGATTAATTAATAATAAGCAGATGAGAACATATGCGACAACTATCTTTTTAATGTTATCGTTAAACAACTGTTTAAAAATTGTCAAACTTTCTTGATATTAATGAACTCAAAGATGGTGGTGGTGGTGAAGATGAGTTTTCAGACAAAATATTTACTTTAGATGAAATATTAAGAAATAATGCAATAAGAAGGAAAAGATTATTAAATCCAATAACTTACCTATTGAGAAATAATGGTATTTAAAATACTTATTTGAATTTAAATTAATTAAATATAAGATTCAAGCTTGTTTAATATGTAATTAGTAAAACTGATAAAACATATAACAAGTCACAACATGTAAACTAGCCTCAAATTTTATAACAGAGAACTCACTGCTGAGAGATTTGAAAAAAGCACAGAAGATGCCCTACTCCTAGAATTTTTTTTGTTATAAGATATTGAAATGAGAATAGAGAAAGATCAAGGTGAAATTAAATATATAAGAGATAATATGGCATAATCAACTTACTTTTCTCTATCTTCCAGCTCCACTGTATTATTATCTAAAAATGTGAAAAAAAAAACACCACAAACAACTTAGTATATTAAATGTTTAGCAATATTAATTATGAAATGAAATAAGCTGGAAAAAGCATTCATATTTGTGTTTGTTAAATAAAAGAATAAGTTTTAAAACTAATGCTGAAATTAAAATGCAATTCAGGTTAAAGTCTTTATTCTGTTGTACATGCATATTTTTAAACTATTCAGGCTACCAGACTCAAAAATATAATACTGGTCACGTGTCAAGTTACCTTAAGGTCTTAAGTCGGCAACATCATACCACTTACATATTGTGTTCTTTATGAAACATTATCTGATTAGGAAAAGTCATATTTTCGAATTGATGTCTCTCATTAACTTCTAAGATAAGTGGAAGATTAATGGCACTGCCGTCTGAGTACTCACATTTATCGGCTGCTCTTTTTCTTCGGCACACAATGATGATGACAACACAAATAAGTATGACCATGAGGATAATGAATAGAATAACTGCCAAAAGTATGATGAGGTTTTCATTTTCTAATCTCGCCCACCAACTCATGCTTCCTGAAATAATAAAGTAATTTGTATTTAATTTTTTTATAATACAATAAGGAATCACAGTTAGGCATATTCAAATGATGAAGAATAAAAGCAATTATTCTTAGATAAAAAACATTACTGAATTCCTTAATAAAAATTAGTTGATTTGTCATTCAATACATATACATATAGTAGAATACATGTATATGAGATTTAAATTAATCCGATTCCAATTAATATAATACAGAAAAAAGAAGATCTTTGCACTTTTCGATCACTACTGAATTATTAATATTGTACTTGAGAAGTTTTTTAACAATTAATTGTAAAGAGTTAAAGTTGTAAAAAAATTGTATGTGTATTCAAATCTGCTGGAAAATTACACTTTACAAATACAAAATTAAATAAAAAAAAATTTTGAAAACATATACATCCATGCATCATTCCTTCAAATGATGATTTTTTCAATAATCTACAGAAATCTATAAATTAAAAAAAAAACACTTCCTTAGAATCCTTAATAGGCTAAACTATTCATGCAGGTGACCACTTCTTTTATTTGACTTTTGATTCTGTGAATCAAAGGAAGGAAACTGTAAAGCTTAGATCCAATTCCATGAAGGTTTGAATCAAACCTGGGTCATTAGAAATATATCTTGTAGGAGATATAAGCATGTAATAAGTTTCAGAGAAATCACTGTTGCCATAAGAGAATGCAAATTTTAAAATGTTTGTCGTTGGAGTTGAAATCATACCATGAGAATCATTGGTCTTATGGTAACATCACCTTACAGATATTATGGTCCATAATGATATACTATGATAATTTATATATATATGGAGTTGAAAACTGGACAGACACAGGATAGCATAAGAAATGCTGTTTTTCAGAAAGATTGTGAAGAGAACAAGCAGGGACTACATCTGAAATGAGAATATCCATGGTTGAAGTGAATCTAGCATGTCATCAGAATGTATAAGCATCAAGATCCACTGAAGATAATGAACTATACCCCTGAAGGTAGAAGACTTCAAGGCCAACTGAGGACATAGTATCTGGAAAAAAGTTGAATGAATAACTAAAAAGAGGAAAAAATCTGGAGCATGGCAAGAAAGTGAGAGCAGTGGCAGTCCTGATTAGAAACAAACCTATGCTGATAGACATTTCAGGAAGATGTAAAATAAGAAGCTAAATAGTTGGTTATATTCATGGGTATATGTCACAAAGGGTGGGATAGCTGGAAGGATATTCTACTGGATCCAGAGAGATTTCTTCAACAGAATAGAGATGTCCAAAAAGACAAAGATATCAGTGCAGAAACCGACATTCCTTCAATTATTTCATATTCCTCAGAGTTGTGGACCCTCATTTCAAAAAAATCAGATCAAGGCAATGGAGAAGTGGTATCTGAGAACAATGGGAGAGAAAACTTAGAGAGACAGGATCCAGAACATTACTTTTAGGCAGAACCTTGAATGCTGGTAGAAGCCTTCCTTAATGAGAATTGATTAACATTGAGCAATTCGGCAGAATAAATCCAGAAAGAGTTTAGAGGATGACCTGTGAAATATGAGGAAGGTGAACATAACCAAGAGAGAGATAGTAAGAGATGAACACTGGATCAAAGCTCGGCTAATGATTTATTAAAAAAAAAGTCATTAGTGATAAAGGAAATACAATTTACTAATAGGACAATGCTCCTTGGTGTGTGATACGGTTACGGTTAGTTAATAGTTAATAGTTGTTTTGGCAGAGTAAGGAAATCATTTTTGTTAAGAATGAAATAATGTCTTTGTCTCTTTTGTTATAATAATACAAAAATATCTGGTGTAGTGTGTGCATCACACAACTTTCACTTAGCACCCTACTTTAAGTTAAAACTATTCCTCTCTCCTTTTAGAACAGATATTTTTATATTATTCACTGTGATGATAACTTTTTCATACTAGTTTTCCAAATGAGCCGTTCAATTGATTAACTCCAATTTGACAACTTTCAGAAAAGTAATTTTTTATATAATATTTCTCAAAGCAATATTTGAACATTTTTCTTTTGCAAAATATAAAAATATAACAGTTTACTAAAATTTACATTCTACTCTTAATCATTAATTCAATAACAAATTGTTACAGAACAAGAATGATTTCATAGAGTTATCTTGTCTTTTAATTAATCTCATATATAGGTAAATTGAAATAAAAAACTATTAATAACTGTAGTGACAAAAACATTTATCAGACCGGCAAAACAGAAAAATGTACTGTGCATATGCCTGCACAATTAAACTCATGTTAGAACATAGTTTTATTTAGGAGATTTTTGTCATTCTCTATGACTTTTGATGTTAAATATTATTTTTATTAAAATTTCTGGCTTTACAGGAATATATAATACGTCTACATTGCTACTCTTACTTTTGAAAATGTGATTTCAACCTGGAAAAATATATTTCATCTTATCTACTTAAGTTAATCATCAAATACTTTCATAATTTATGTTTATAAATTATTCACTACTAAAATTATATATGAAATGGTTAATTATTTTTAACAAATAAAATTAAAGGTATTTTAAGAGAAGACATTTCGAAAATTTAGCACTTAAACCCTGCCAACCTATTTTAATGAGGACAAAACTGATATTTTGTTTGAAAGAAATATAGTAGCTACTACTAAACTGTACTCCTCAATTACTAAAAGTAAACAGAACAGGTACATTTAGAAGCTCTTAGCCAGGTTACACTCATTGTTTCATAGAATACGAAAAAATTATTGTAAGAAAACAATCCATGTTGGCTAGATTTCTATAAACGTTTTAGAAATTGTTTTATATTAAAATAGAATATGAAGCAAAAACCTTTTAAACAAAATATTTCTTCTTATTGGAATATCTTATATCTATATCTAATGGGACTTCCTCTAAGAGATAATGTCTCTGAAGCTCAGCATCTTTATTTCTTGCAATCATAACATCAATTGCAGATCAAACCACTACTTCTGTATTCGAATATATGTATGACAAGTTGTACAAGATATATTATATATGATCGAGTGAATAAGTGATCCCGTTTTCAGATTATGTAACCTTTTAAGACAAAATAAAGAAGAATTACAGGAATAGAGCCTCTCTCACCGAATTTTGCTAATTGAGATGGTCTTCAATAGTTTCCTGAAAATTTATATTAAAAATAATGTTGATATATCAAGCAATGATTTGGGTCAAAAGAAAAGAGATGATTGTATATATTTCATTTTATATGTTTAGTCTCCAACCAATTAATAACAAAAAATTCTTTTGAAACATATTTGGAAATCTTTTCTCCTAAACATGCAAGATCGACATGACAAATCATCAGAAGTAAAAAAAATGTTCTAAACTAACTATGAAAATCTACATTGTTAACAGTTTCACAATTATCAAGAGAACACATATCAGACATTATAAAAATTCCTTTTTTAGAATATTTCATGCAGGGTTCTGTTCAAATGATAATTTCTATTAAAATATAAAGAACTATGATGCAAAAAAAGTCAATAGTGCATCCAATACAGACGATTAGAGGAATCTCATCTAATTCCTACCTTTTGCACTAAATTGGCTACTTTTCTCCTGGAAAGCTAAACAAAAGAAAATATTTTTTCATTAAACATAAATCACTTTTGAAATTCTTTTAAAAAAACAAACATTTTGAAGACCTAACAGTCTGTTATGCAATAAATAAATTTCTGATTGGAGCACTATGAGTACATTCACATGAAAAAGGTAGAATATTTCACATATTTGTTCCACAATTAAAGATAGAAAAAATGGTCAATCTTTATTATTTGCTCTGATTTTCAATCAATTACGAATCAGTGTATTCATGTATCCAGAATATTTACCAGGCCTTGTGAACACATCAATGTATATAATTTAAACTAGAAAAAGAATCAACAAAATCGGTCCACCCCATCAAGAGGTATCCAATACTCTTTACATGTTTCTCCTGCTCTCATAAACAACTGAGATTTGGGCATAAAAAATCCTCAATCAGCCACCATATTTAAATGACATGCAAAGGGCAGTGAAAAGTTTAGAGTGTTATCCTAAGGTAACCCGTGACTTTAGCGCTAAACCTGAAAAATTGGTCAAGTAGTCTTCGGAAGAAAGCCATGGAAAGCATGTAGTGGACAGGCGAATTTTTTTTATTTGATTTTTGGGTTTAGTTTCTTGAAGCGTAAAACCCCAAATTTTGAGGATGGAATTCATTTTTCTTTTTCTTGGTCATTTATAAAGGTTCATTATTAAAAATATAAACCAAATGAAGAATTTTTATATCTTTAATATTCTATTACAACATTTAATTCTCAATCCAACTTGGGTAAGATGGCTTTTTCTATATTAATCTTGATCTGAACTATGTCTGTACGATATTTTGCAACAAAACTTTGTATAAAATAAAATGATCAATAAATAACACAATGAGGTAACCATACAATAATTGTTTCAGAAGAGGTTGTTACCTTTGGAAAATATCTAAAGACATTATCTGAGGTGATATTAATGATTCAAAATCATGCGTTAACTGAAATTTTACATTTATTCTGCTCATTTTAATTTTATTCCATTCCTAATATACACACTGCTTTAAAATTCCTTTTGTTCTTTTAGTTTATGATATTTGTCAGTTTTTTTGATATTTTAATTTTCTTAAACGTTTATCAATTTGCAACATGGAATTAATGCAAAATTCGAGGTTTAAGTTAAATTATGATATATGAAGCTAAAGAAAGACTATTTTTAGCTGTTATAGTCTAATGAAGTCAACTCTTGCTTCCTGGAGTAGAAACAATCCCCACCATAGAGAATGTGATTGAACAAATGGATAAAACCCAAGAAAGTAGATCTCACACGAGACCTTCATGCACCGAGAGTTAAATGTTTATAATAATGTTAATAAACAATATTTATTTATTTTTAGCAGTAGTAAGCAAAAGGATGGATAGAAATTCATCCTGTTCTTATGAGCAATAGCATTTTTATCTGGGTTCTGAAGGAAAACAACTTTCAAATGAGTAGTTTCAAATTGTGTCACATACAATAAGTAATCATTATTACTTATTGATGTCATAGGTTCCATTTAAATTTGGTTTTTATCAAGTTCTAAAATAAATAATAATAGCAAAATACCTACTAATATTTGATTTGTAATCATATAGTAAATTAATAAAGAATAAATAGTTCCGTTGTTAAAATAAAAATCTAATAAAAGTCATTTAAAAATATTTATAAAACGCTAAGAACATTATTTCATTTAAATATAACTAGAAAAATTCATA
>NW_027107227.1:755480-757238 GCF_000696795.3 Halyomorpha halys
GCAAAAGGATCTTTAATAATACTTTTAAAATTATGTTTTACTGAAAACCTTGGAGGTACAGCAATAATGACATGTATACTTTCATTCAATACTATTTTGTAATTATAATATTATTTGTTTTCTAATCATTCTATAATTCTTCTTATTCCTTATGGTTGTTATGCAGTTTTTTTTTCTTAGCCCTGATGAACGCCTGAAAATCCTGGCCGAAACTTTGGCACTAATAAATAAGTTTTTATTTATTTGTAATCTCTATATGTAAATTGGAAAATAAAGCAATGATATCCGTTAAATATTTTCCTTATGTATTAGAAATATATAATGAATTCAGTTTGTACATATATCAGCCATGAAAGACTGCAGTCCTTATCAAGTTGGAAAATAAATAAATTCATGAAATTTATTCAATTTCGCACAAGTATTATAAGAAAGGCTATCATGCATTTCACATAAGCTGTTAGGGAAATAAAGAAAGTGGAAGGGAAATACTCTATTTCTAAAGAGGCTGAAAAGGTTTGATTGACAAAATTTAAAAGACATAAACTTTAGATTTATTTCTTGTTCAGAGGTCTCTACATCTTTAAATTAGATGTAGACAAAAAATTGTTAGTATAGAGATGGGTTCAAGTGACATCCTATATTTTGGTAAGAAAATTATCAGGCATTTAAAGACCAATTCAAAAACAATGCTGTCACATAATTTGATGTATTTTTTACATTTATAATTAATCATTTGATAAGTTAATAATAGCACATCACCACATATCTTAAAACACTATCACTCAGTTGACAATCAAATCAGTATCATTGTATTTAGCTAAAATGTAAGTTGCCTTTATCCCTTTATATTATAATAATAAAACATAATTTTATAATAAAATTGTGTACTAAAAATGATTGTCTTTTTAATGACATCAAACAACAACTGATGTTAAAAAAAATTGTAAAACTGTTAATGTAAGAAATAAGCCATACATATTATGCATTTTATTAATATTGTCTGCTAAGATGATATTATAATTATAATGAAAATGGTTAAATTTTAGATTTATGCTATCAAAGAAACTTTTCTTAGGTATTGGCAGTAAAAATTTGAGAAAAGTAGAAAATGAAGATGAATATCAAAGAAAAAGGAATAAAGATCAAGTTCTTTGCCAACTCAAGATAGATGACTTTGTTTTAAAATAAAATAACAAATATACAACATAATTTCACAATCGATAAATGAAAATAGAAAATATACTTCAGTTTAAAAATTACTCACAAAGAACATTAATGAAAGTTTTCTGTGAATTATTTCCATGCCTGTTATATGCTTCACAATAGTAATTTCCTCCATTTTTTCTAAGAATTGGGAAGTTGAGAATAAGAGCATTTCCTTTTATGATAACTTCATTCTCGCCTTCCCTACGCCATTGGTAGGATGATTCTGGGTAAGCTTTGGCATTACAGAGTACTTTTTCGGGAACATTTCCCTCAATCACATTTACGACACTGTTAGAGACTGTCAAATTTTCAGGCGGGTCTAAAACAGTTACAGGAGTCTTGAAACCTATTTATCTGGCACAACATATTTTATTATCATACATCAATACGGAATAAAAAGCTATAATGTGCAAACTACTTTTCTCTAAACTACTGATGCAATGAGTTGTTTATTTAAAGTTAATAAAATGAGAGTGCATGATACACAAGAGAAAGACATAGTTGAAACAGTTACCAATCAAAGTACTATTGGTTAAATATCAAAAAACTAAA
>NW_027107227.1:757396-761141 GCF_000696795.3 Halyomorpha halys
CTATCTTAAGATAATTACTACTAAATTTACTAATTATTTGACTATTTAAATAAAGCATTTATATATTTTTCTAATATATATATTTATTAATTAAATGCTATAGAGATCTGTATATACATAAAATACACATTAAGGTCATTAGCCCACAGTAACTATCAAATGTAGGATATTATAAAATGATATACTTACACTCAACACCAAAAAAGGTGGTGCTCTTGACACCTGATCCAACTTCATTTCCTGTACTGAAACAAGTATAGTTAGCATTGTCCGAGATCCTGTCCAACTGTCCGCCAGGCCATGATGTCATATTCCAAAAAAGTGTTGATTGAACCGACTCAAAATCATTTGTCCTTGTGTCTGGAGGTATGACAATATTCTCTACATAATATCTTGAATAAGGGCCAGTTTCTAGTCTACGCCCATTCTTTTCCCACTCAATAGAACAGATGGGAGAGCATTCAACCCTGCAAGTTACATAGATATCTCGGGAAGTCATAACTTTTCCAAAATATGGTGGTAGGCGAACAATAAATGTAGGCGGTGCTGTAAATGAAAGGAAACAGTTATGAAATATTAATTAATACGCATAAAAAGAGTTCTTACAGTAGTATATACTTGGTTTCTGAGATACAAATATTTCTAAGTTGCTCAATAAATAATTTAAAATTTAGTTTTTATTACCATAAGCTTAAAATATAGAATGCAATTGTGATTAAAGAGACACTAGGAAATTGAAATTTACCATAGACTTTGATAAAAAGGTTAGCAGGTTTTGATTCTCCTCCAAGATTTACAGCAGTACAGGTAAAGTTTGTTTCAGCTTCTAGAGTAACTGGATCAATCGTCCAGTTTGCTGAGTTCACATCCATGACTGGATGATTGCCCCTCGTCCATCTATAAGTTGTGTTTTCCGGTCTTCCACGATCTTTGACACTGCAATAAAGTGTCATCGATCCTCTCTTTACCACACGGTCTGGTGTGTGGTGAAGTTCGGCACCACTTGGAGGATCTGTAAACAATATTCATTAGTTAAAAAATCAAGTCAAAGGTATAGTTTAGTATGAGAATTTGTTCTATTTGTTCTAGTTGATGTAGATCGAGTTATTTAAATATAAAAATCACTCGTACTGACCATACAAATCTGTCTTAATTTTGAGAAACTGGATTACTGCAACTTTACAAAATCAAGATTTTTTAAAACTTTTAAATGACAAATTTTATTTTAGGTAATATTTCATATATTTGAGAATTAGACTGATTTTTTAAGTGCAAATAAAATTGAGTTATTCCCCTCTAAATTTGTTAATATCTCAAAAAATAAAGCAATGGTTTACATATTTCTAATCAAGATTGATGAAAGATTTTCATGGGTATTTGAAAATACCTTTAGATTTATAAATTTAAAATGCAACAGCTTAATTTAAGTTTTCACCTTACTTATGAATTACATAATTATACAATAAACAGTTAGTTTATTCTATTTTAATTATTGTTTTGAAATCATAAATTTATGATCGATTAAGCTTTTGTATAGAAGAGTACTCACAATAGACAATAAGTTCAGAATCTGGTGAGCGTGGGCCCCAACCAGCTTCATTTTTGCCCATACAAGAGTAGTTTCCATGAAAGTTGCGAGTGATACCCTCAAGGAACAATTGAATAGGATTTATATCACAGAAGGTTGTGTTGGAACAGTCTGGTAGTTCTTTCAGAATCACACCATCCAGAAACCAGCGGACATGAGTGAGTACAGGAGGATTACCAGCATCGACCTGGCAGAACAGGGTCACATCTAAATCCTCTGAAGCTATGACTGGGGATGCCGGATTCATTCTTACACTTGTTTCTGGCTTAACTGAAAAAAAATAATATATATATAGCTTTAACATATTTGATTTTATATTTCTATAAATATGGTGTGAATGTACTCTCAGATCTTTATTATTATTGTTTGAAATATAGAACAGAATATAATATTACACAATTAGAGAGAGAGAGAGAGAGAGTTAAAAGAATATATGATGGGTTCAAAAATTGTGAACTAGTATTATAAACTGTCAACAATTTTTGTTGAAATGATTTTTTTTATTTCATAAATGTAATTTTTGATTTGTTTTTTAAGTGAATTTAGTATGAATTACAGTTTTTTTTAGAAAAAAAATCTATTTAACATAGTAACGTAAGAAAATAAATACAACAATATTACGTACTAAGAAAACCATTAAATTCTTATTATAATATAGCAAATGGTAGAGAAAGAAAATCATGTAAACAATTAAATTTAAAGTAATGAAGTAAGAATAAACAGACAAAATTATTGTTAAGGAAACAAAAATAGGCAAAGCTAAGCACAATAGGACATAAAATAATTTTTTTTTTCAGCAACTTTTGTGTTTGTTCTAGTTAATTTTTCCTCCAAGCATAAAATTTAACATTATTTCAGAATTCTTCATTTTCAAAAGAATACTTTTTATGCTAAAGCACTTGAGTATTGTGTAGCAATAGACAAGAGGGAAAAAGAGGAAACTAATAAAAAGAACAGCTTACAGTAGATGGAGACATAAACAGAGTTCTGAGATGCCATAGCCCCGACTTCATTTTCTAAGATGCAGGTGTAGTTGCCCATATCTTTTCTTGTAGCATTCTTTATAAAAAGTGATGTTTGTTCTACGTTTCCTCCTTCATAGTGGTCTTTATTAGCATTGATGTCTACTTCTTCCTCATCCCTTAACCTGTCAGAAATAATACATATTTAGGATTTAGTCTGATATTTTTTTGTAAGTACCAAAAATACAGAAATGGAGAAGAGCATACTACTTCACCATTCATAGCTGGAAATAAAAATAAGCTGATAAACATAAATATTTAATAATCATCATTATATGCTAGCAACAAAGAAGTACAATGGACAACTAAATATAATTCATACAATTTTTTAAAAATTTTTATCTCAGACTGTTCATACTTGGTTTTGAAGTAATTACTCAGTTCTGATTTGGAGGTTAATAAGAACTAATGGCCTCAGTTCAGACCCTGGTGGCAAATTTTGCTGTGGTAGCACTTCAATGTTCTTGGTTCGGCATAGGTGCTAGATACTGGAGCCTTGTAGAGCCATTTTTTATTGTAAAACTCATTTTTGATTTGTCGATTCAAGTATATTTAGATGAACTTGAGCAATTAGTGACACTAAGGATGTAATAGTTTATAGATATTTATAATTTATCACGTAATCAAAGGTTTTCTTCTTGTATCGCCTAAATTCAATAATATACATGCAAGCACTAGAAAAACCTATTGATGCACTTTTATAAATTCATAAATTGGAGGTAAAATGTTTGACACGAGTTTATGTATTTAAAAATTATTATACCAAATTTTGTGCAAGGCTTCTACACTCTTCAGTTATATTTTAACAAAAGCTTTCGTTATAACGCTGCGCCAAAATTCTAATGCAAATAATAATAAAAATAAAAAAGGCTTAACGAACCCGAAGGTTCGATGCCGATACCACCAAACGCTCTCTGCATACATCCTTCCAGTGATGCTCTTCCAAACCTAATTCCACTAAATCTGTTTTAACGCAATCCTCCCATCTACGTTTCGGTCTACCCCTCCGACGTTTACCCGTTGGTTCATTGTTTATTACCTTTTCAGGGATCCGCTCGTTACTAAGCCCTACAACCTTACATGTCTATCTTATACACCGATATGCTATAACTTGAATCATATTTACCGGGTGTAG
>NW_027107227.1:761376-782497 GCF_000696795.3 Halyomorpha halys
CATTTCCCACCTTCAACCTATTACCTTTTATTTCCCCATCAATTTCGTTTTTTCTAGTTACCGTAGAACCTAAATACTTAAACTTATCTACCTGTTCAAACTTATTTCCTCCTATATTTATATCACCGAAATTGCTCGCGTTTCTACTGCTAACCATATATTTTGTTTTATCCGTATTTATTTTAATTGTAATGCAAAATTGAGAAAAAATTGAATTTTTTGTTCAAAAATTTTGTCTAAACTATACGAATAAATAAAAATACATTGATAGTTTTTTTAATGGGGCCTACATACCAGTTATTGATAAAGATGTAGTGAAGCTATACATTAGTGAGGGGAAGAACTTCCACCTTCATCACTGCTCCAACAGAGAGCACTACTTATAGTTATCCCTAAGTTTAATTAATTTGTTTATTTAATTGCAAACATTTTTATGTTCTTATTTAAGCCATGTAAAATATTATTATGATTATAAAAAACACAACAATAGAATATACTGATACACAGTAAAGTAATTTCTTACAGGGTGTGCCTCTGCATTCTTATCAGAATGATTACCCTAAAGGACCTTCATCGGCAACCTTAGGAAAATTGCTAATAATCGCATTAGATCAGATAAGCTTCCATTAATCTTAGCCAGTATCTAGCGTGTTCTTATTTCACGCTAATTTCTACTGGTCCTATTATTCAGAGCGACTTCAACAAGGAAATGTTTGAATTTCGATGATTAGCGAGAACTGTAACTGTCCCTTATAATACAAAGCAGTTATCTAGTTATCTAGTTATATTACAAAGCAGATATATTTGGAAAACAAAGCAGTTATCTCACCCCATTTTTTGATTACTTAAATAAAATCCATGTATAATTACTAGTCAAAACTGATGAGTCTGCCAAGTATAGGTATAGGATTAAAAAATGGCGACTGTTTCAAAACCTTAAAAACCATTGATTTTTCATTCGGAGCTCTATATCTTAAAAACTACCAACAAAACTAGAAAATTTAAGAGAACATTATTTAAAGAACAGTAAATTTGCTGGAATATTAGCCCTAAAAGAGCTATTTAAGTTCAATAGTTCTTGAGATATAGCTTTTTAAAAAGCAAAATTTAAAACTTAAAAATCTACTGAAACATTAGTAGTTAGTTAATTTATTTTGAAAAATCTATATCTCAGGAACTATATGATGTACAGATGTCTATTAGCACTCAAATTAAAGCTAGTTTAATGGACTATAACGAGGTTTATGACCTTTACCTTCGCATGAATAGCAGTTTTCATGATATTTGCTAAAATAAATTGATTTATAGTTGTGCGGACAATACATTTGATCTATGAAAAACTTTATTTCAAAAACCATTGGACGTACAGATGTCTGCCAGGGCTCAAATTAAAGCTAGCTAAATTTACTACAAAGTAGTAAATAATGTTTATCGTTGTAGGAGTAGTAGTTTTTATTATATCTGACAAAATAAACTCAGAAAATGTTAATTTCTAGTTCTTCGTATAAAATGTTTGATTTTTGAAAAAAATATATCACTAGTTCCATAAGATGCACATATGTCTGCTAACACCCAAAATAAAGGAAATTTAACTTACTATAAAGTAGTTTATGACACTTATTTTCTTAGGGGTAGTAGTTTTTATCATATTCATATATGCATATAAATTTGGCAACTGAAAATTTGTCCGAACAATTATAAATCAATTTATTTTAGCAAATTTCATGTAAACTATTACTCCTACGATGATAAACATCATAAACTACATTATAGCTCATTAAACTAGCTTTAATTTGAGTGCTAATAAACACCTGTACGTCAAATGGTTTTTGAGATATGAATTTTTCAAAATAAATTCACTAACTACTGATCTTTTAGTACGTCCCACACAACATTTATATGAAATGTTGCTTTTTAAAAACTATTGCTATATCGTTGCTATAAAATTGTATATATGCTTTATCTTGAAAACTATTTAATTTAAATAACTCTATTAGGGTTCATATTTCAGCAAATTTGCTCATCTTTAAATGACGTTCTCTTATGTTTTTTTGTGTTGTTCCTACGTTTTAAGATATAGAGCTCCGAATGAAAAATTAGTTTTTTTTATCACTTTGAAATAGCCACCATTTTTTATTCCCCCTACCTATACTTGGCAGACTCATAAATTTTGACTATTAATTATACATAGTTTTCATTAAAGTAATCAAAAATTGGGGTGAGATAAATGCCTTTTTTCTCCTCTTGGGTTTTTGTACTATTAGGGACTGAAACATTGACCTGAGGAGACGAAATGAAAATATTGGATTATGGGATAAATGCGTGTTCTTGGGTTTGGTATAGTTTCTTTAAACATGATTAATTTTTTAAAAAACAATAAATCACAAATGAGGTTTTGAGCGTGCCAGGCGCCAATATGTGCCAGTTCCAATCTTCAGAAGTGGAGGATTTCATTGATTTTTTAGCGGTTAACCTGAAAGGTATTTTTTTCAAGCATCGCCACTGTTTGCTGTCGGTCTCTGTCAAGTCTCAGATGAAAAATTGTATTTAAACAGAAGTTGAAAATAATTTTGTAGGTGTGGAGTACCTATCTTCCCGTGAAGGTGATCGTACATATCTCGCTGTCTCCTATGGTTTGGTTTAAATATAGCGGCCACTATGGTGAGGGGAAGATATTTTTAATTTATCCCTCTCAATAGAAAAATGTAACATAATTGAGTCGTCGAAAACAAAAGTGGTGTAAGTCATTCTGTTCTCACCATACTGCATTTTCTTAAAAACATAATTAGTTGATTGACAACTGACATGAGGGAATTTATTTCAAACGCTTTTAAATAGTTTGATGCACTTGAGACTGATGATTTTTAACAGTGTAAGCTGTTATTCCTTATCAAAAACTTTATAAAACTTCTAAAGTGTTTAATATCATAGCACTCCAGTTTTGACTTACACCATTTATGCATTCAATGGATCAATAACGAACTATCTGAAACCTATCTGAGAACACGCTTGTTAATATCCCCACAAGGTAATTTAATAATTTCAGTGTCAGGTTATGATATGTAGTCTTGAAAAGACTGTATCTAAACGAAGTTATTTTTAAAAATATGTTTTTCATATTTAATTCTGTTATACAAAATGATTTAGGGTAAAATCAGTGTTAGTGATATACAGGGTTCCACTAACAGATATTTAGAAATTGATATTAAAATATTAAAGATTTTTGGTAGGCTACAATTCTTCATTTGTAACTTCTCTTGCTACTACAGATCTACTTAATAATCCTACTACTATAAACTACTATCTAATAAACATACACTACGATCAAACTAGGATGTTTAAATAATTAAGACTAGATGTTTATCTGTAACTGGAACCGTTACTCATTGTAACCTTGGTGTATGACACTTTATTTTGTAAGAATATTCAAACTGTTTAGTAGCGATTTTGTTTTATATTTTTACCAGTACTTTTTTTTTTTTCAGTTTTTTTACATTCTCGAGTGATTACATTTTTTTTTTTTTTTGAACATGTAGATTTCATTTTTGATCATAATTTCCATGAAAGCATAAAACTAAACAGAAAATTAGGTGATTTCTGATACCCTTACCAGAAATCATTAAATGCACAAGTAAGAGGTGTCTGTTACTGGTACATCAGGAATAGTTGAAATTCGTAAATCATATTCCTGGCTATTTTTGTTGGTAGAAACCTTGACTTTAAACAACCCATCGTATACCAATCAAAATAATTAGTATGAGACAGGTGTATGTTGATTTTCAGTTTGAAAATTATTTTAATTAAAAGTTGGCTAAACTAGTTCAAGGCATGATAGCTAAAAACAAAGTAAATAAAAAGATGAAGAAAAATCAAGCGTTGAGCGTCTTGAGAAAAATTAATTATATTCTGTAATTATAACTAATAAATATACTTGAGTTTCTGGGATTGACTGAAGAGAAAATAAATGTTGGATTAATATGTGTAAGGAATAAAAGTAGATAGACATTAGATTCGATTTTAATACATATTTAAATAGATAGAATGGACATGTTCCCTTTAACACCAACGAAAACCCTGTTTCGCTATGTCATCACATTTTATTTCGTCGCTAGTTAGCAAGTTTCAAACCTAGGACTATCCCAGGAAGTAATAAATAGAATTAACAGTGACAAATAAACCATTTTTTCAAAATATTTCGAATTAATAGCAAGGAAGTTGCATTGGAAGAGGAGGCAAAATCTAAGATTTCCCAATTCATCGGATGTCTAAGAGTATTTACCATTTTTCTGAATGTTTATGTTTGTGTTTAAAACTGACATGTCTAAATAGTGTTTATAAGCAATATTGAGTATCGTAACTCATTGAGTACCGTTTCACCACAATTTTCTCATTTTGAAGTGATCTCCATGATGTTTTCGGGTTTTTAAATTATTAGAAGGTACGATACTCAAGCGACCCTAATGACGTCGCTGCTTGCCTGTTTCTACATCAATATTAAAGTTATTTCAGCCGAGCCCTTCTTGATATACCTTACTCTAAGGTCTATAACATCTATGATACAAGATACATCTAGTGAGTGACAGATGCCAGAAACGTGGGAAAGTAAATTTGGCAGAGCAGACTGCGAGACACCTAAGTATTCTGTCCTCTGCCTCATGAATATCACATTCCCACTACCAACCCTCCGACCCAAATTTCTCTGCAGCTAACCTAAAGGCACCTAACCACCTTTCCTAGGGATTATTACATAATATACTTCACTCTGACCCCTTTTCATAGTTCATCAATGTTTAGGATGTAATTTTAAATTTTTATAAATTAAAATTTTAATTATCTAGAAGACCGGTTATTAAAATGAACTTTAATAACCCACTCTCTACTAGGGCCCACAAACAATCTTAACTTTAATTGAAACAATGATGGTTTAACATTGATTACTATAAATTGGAATGTTGATTTTAATAAAAAACAATTAAAATATTCAATCATTTTAGATCATGTTGGATGGATTATATTACATTAGTAATTAATTTTTTATTACTCATAAAATTTAGTTGAAACGAAAACCCTTACCAATAGCTATATATTATTGGAAATTAAATTTTTTTTTGTATTATGTGAAATATTCTTCTTCTCGCTCTTCTTTTTTACTTTTTTTGGATTGATGAAGTTAAATTAAAAAAAAAAAAGGAATAGTTTATTAATTATTTTCTTTAATAATAAATATATTGGCATTAAGAAATCACACCTCTTACCACTCTTCGAGTGGTTAACTGTTAGCAACACAAAGTTTTAAGAATAAACGTTAAAAAAAAAAAAAATCGGAAACAGAAAAAATGGAGGGGAAAAGAAGAATGCACAAATATTTGCATAATATTAAATACAAAAATATCTTCTCAGAGGTAAAATATAATAATAATTAAGGCTTAGGGAACTAGAAGGTTCAAATAAAAAAGTAGTATAATTAACGTGAGATTTGATAGCGGGGCAGAATGTTGGTCAGATCATGAATTAATAATAACGAAAGTTCGACAAAAATGTAATTATAGGAAAGAGAAATGAAAAGGGTTTCCGGCTCGAAAGTTTTAATCTCAAAGAAAAACAAAAATATTAACACATATTAAAAGCTTCCTAAACACAACCTTGGGTCTCTTCTCAAAAATCAGTAAATAAATAGGCAGTTAATCATTAGTACTAATTAAAAGGACCGATGTACGATCAAATGTAGAATAGAGATAGTACATCTCAGATCAACAGTGTAAAATAGAGATATCTCTCAAAAACAGTTTAACATACATGTAACATTGTGCAAAATTAACTCCCTTTTCTTTAATATGTGTTTAAGTCTTTTTGGTATGCATTACTTAAAAGCATCTTAGATTATATATATGGGCCTGGATTGACTTATCGGTTTCTTATTTAACTGTTGTTATAATAAAATAAAATCATAAGGATCTCAAATTATGTTTCGAATAAACTAAATTAATTAATTAATTATAAAATCCCTGAGATAGTTGAAGATTGACATATATTGAAGATAAATAGTGTGTATACATTTATATACATACACTATTATATTACCCTACATTTAACTGGTATGAACTCGTGACAGATTAACTTTACTCTCCTCTGTTCAAGAGATTATTTCTAACGTCTTCTGTGAAAACGTAATCTCAGCATAAAACTTTACAGACGCCATTAATAAAAATGGAGCAATAATATTGAAAGTGCGTTAAGACTTCCCCTACAACGTTATTAGCCTCGAGATCCATAAATCATGGAGAAGTATCCAAACAAATGGTGCCTATTTTGCGGCCGTTGATATGACTAGGGAACTCATTAGTTGATGGATCATATATCAAGGTTTAGCAGAGACTGAGAACCTAGCAGAATATTAACGGCTCCGTTGTCAGTTTTTGTAAAGAGATTGTTATTAATTTTCCCTCCTGAAACCCGTTCATCAGAGCTTAAGCTCCGGCTATATCCGTGTTTCTTAACTGAAGTTAGCTGTTATATTTTCCGTCATCTCCCATTTATAACGAGGTAGATCGGGAGGTGCGTGGGGGGGGGGGGAGAGGAGGGTCCTAAATCAAACGTGATGGCTTTATTACGCCGGATTAGCGGACCTCCCTGACCGGAAATGTGTTAGTCCCTCCCTACATGGCCGTTACATTACTCCACCTGTTTCATTAACCAAACAATATGGCGACTCGTCTTGTGGATGCTATCCACTCTATATTCACTCTATACTGAACGCCAACGCTGTATTTCGGAAGAGAACATACAATTTTGATTTTCTTTCAAATCTTGCAAGTTTCTGTTAATGTTTATTAACTGTTAATTAATTAAGTTAATTAATGTTCCATTAATCAATGTTAGAAAATACGGTTAATAATATTTGATCTTTTTCTTCAGTAGTTTACATGTGCTTTTACACAATAGATTGTCATTATCACAATAGTGTATTTCGTATGCAATTTCATATCATGTAACTGAAATAATGTATTACAATTTTCATGTCTTCTCTCTTATAGCTTATAGCAGAAAATATTAGTTCTATAATAATAATAATAATAATAATAATAATAATAATAATAATAAAAACAGAACAGGCATATTCTAAATCAATTCTAGCAGTACGGAGTTGAGCTTTGGAGCTCTACGAAACCTTCGAATTCCTCTCGTATCCAATCTTTACAATCCAAATCCTTCGCAAAATCCTCAATGCTCCTTATTTTGTTACTAATAAAAGCATCGATAAAGACCTAAATGTTCCTTATGTAACCGATCTAGCCCGAACCCGATATTATTCCTTCCATAATAAACTCCCTAACCACCCAAACCCACTAGTTTCTAACCTTGCTTTCTCTTCCATTCCTGGCAATCCTCCGAGGCGCCTGAAAAGAAGATGGCCTCGTGACCTTATATTGTAAACTTTTTTTAGAGTTCTACTACTGGGTAGTTTCTCTACATCCTGTATCATATCATTATGTCATTATGATCAAATTTACTTGTATTTTTTTTATACAGTTGTAAATATCAATAAATAAATAAATAAAAAAAAAATTTTTTTATATTGTGATAGTAGACAGCAGACAAGAGCTCACTCAATCGGACCATTACTGCCTAGATTGCTAAGCTCCTATTCTCCTATTACAATATAAAACATTTCCTGCAAGATTTGAACAGCGTTGTTCCCCTCTCTTCACAACTTCCGTTTCATCTCGCGTCGAAATAAATTTACTCTCTTATTTTTTTTTCTTGATCTGTACAACGTCGGTAAAGAAGTTTCACTTCAAAGTTTGATTTTCTTTTACTTTCTTTTAAGGACCACCTTTTGTCCACATTCACAAAGATTAATTTGCTCGGTTCATGGTTAAGATACAATCTTAACAATTTTATTAGGCAGTCTTACAACGTTTATTTCCATTGAAACAGATTTAAAATTTTTTATGTTCTCAATAATTCTACTTATACATCTCATAAGTAAATAAAAACATGTTTACAAAGGAGCATTTAAAGTTCATTTATATACTAAAACTTCGCTTTGAAAGCTTTCTATATGATCTTCTCGCGTTACTTTCGAGTATTCGAAAATAATCTAGAAGTTCAGAACAACGAGAAAAGGTTAAAACAGTTAAAAACAAATGTGGCAAAATCAGAGAATGACCTCAAATATCATACATTGTTTTAATATTTAGCATTTCAAACTAACAATTTTATTATAACTATAATTTCTTGCTATTACCATTTAAAATATGCTTTAGCATTGTCCATTTGAATTCTAAATTGCTCATTTCAACAGGTAGCTGGGAGGCATTGCTTGTCCCCTGACTTAAATCGCCCTGTGATCTGAATAGCTGATTAGGGACATGAATATGAATGGTTCAAAAACAATAAAAACAACCATACACAATTCGGAACTTGCCCGGAATCTTAATTAAGCTTTCGCGTATTCAGGTTTTTTTTTTTATTCTCTCTTCCTCTTGTATTTATTAATATTGATAAGGTGCAAATTTTTAATCATACGCCAATTACAACCGACGTTATAAACAATTAACCAATTAATTTAGAAGCCAAATAATCTAGAAAAAATAAACGGAGATTATTAATATTAACAACTATGAATCACTAAAATATATCGTTAGATAATATGAGAAAGAATTTCCCTTAAAAGAAACAGTCATGAGTGGGAAAATAGTTAGTTTTTTATAATTAATATTTCAACAGGGTTATAAAGGAAAAATTTAATATAATCGATTTAAGGTGGGCAAGGAATTAATGATTTTAAAATGATAAATTATTTATATAACAGCTTTATTTGAATAGTAATACATCTGACAAAAAGTTTTTATTTTTTTTATTTTGTGTTTGAGGTAATTTGGAAATTGAACCGTAGACTTGAGTTACTTTGTAACAACCCCAATATCTTTAGGAAAGTCTGTAGGACGACCTCAGTAAAGAATGTAACAGCAGTTCAAAGTACTATTTTTGGAACACGTCAAATTTTAAATAAATTTAATTTTTATTTTTTCAAATTTACTACTATTCAAGCAAAGCAGTAATACCAATTAATTAACACTTTTATGAGTTACTATTGGGATAAACTTTGAAAGAATAAAATAAGATATTTTACTAACCAAGTAAATAAGAAAAAAAATCTAGATCAACAGCAAATAAGATGTAAAAACCATTAGAAGAAAAAATATAGAGTATAAATAAAAAATACTGACCCAATAAAATCAAACTTCTTACTTGACATGAAGAAAGCTTGTTAATTATTAGAGCTATTTAAATTTAAAAGAGTGCTTTAAATTAAAAATTAAATTATTAAACTGTATAGTTAGATACGGAATTGAGTCTTAGAATAAATCATTTCTTTCCAAACTCTTTTTTGATCACGTAAGAATGTATTAAAAAGAAAATCCAAAAGAAAACTGTTAAAAAAGACCAAATAGTAAAAGAGAACAGTGTACCTTGGGTCAGATTTTATCAATAATTCATAGATTCTGAAATAACAAATTTTAAAAGTTCGAAATATAACGTCGTTAGTCACGGTTTGAAGAAAATTTTGTTATTCTAAAAATTAGTTTTGTTATTTGATTGGAATTTTTATTTATAATAAACAATAAACGATCCAAGGAAAACTTAAATAATCGTAACTAGGGTTACCCTCTAATATACCTTGGGCTGAGACTTTGACTTGGGCAATGATTATAAAAACAGTATTTTTAATTAACACTAAGCAAGTATTTAAATAACACTAAACAAAATGGAATAAATGTGTTTTATAACAAGTCAGGATACATTAAAAAAATTACTACAGTCTCTCTCCACAAATTAATTAACTTTATAGGTGATTTATTCAGAATTAATACAGATAACTGGTCCTCATAGATTATAATCTTTAATTTATCAGATGCTTATCTTTAATAGAATGCGGTAAATGATTGTATACTAGAACTTTGGTGCAATGATATGTATCTTTATGGTTCAATTTTTTTTTGCAAAGTTTTTAGGTATATTGATTAGAGCTCGCATTTATTGTAAGTTAAATAGATTACGAAAGATTAAAAAAAAAATCTAATGATTTAGAGTGAGTATATATTTTTTTGATGAAAAATTATCAAATAAAGTAAAGAAGAATTACTTTTACAACACAAAAACACACTACTAAATGTTGCCATACAACTCAGGGAGTTGAAGCCACTTAAGTTAGGTAGACTATATTTTCCAACATCAAATGGTTTTTTTGTGAACATATAGATGTGTTCACAAAAAAAACAAATTTACCCTAGTAAACTTATCTTTTTTAAGATAGCCATAGACAAATTTGGCCCAATGTGTACATAATTTCCTCTACATACCAGAGAAACCGAACTGGTGAGGGAATTGTCCTAAGAGGTCTTGTGGTCCTTTTCCCAACCCCTCGAATCGAACCCATAACGTTCTTAACCAAGTGCTCTGAGATCCACGCTTCAACGCGCACAGCTGTCGCGTCTCTTATTTCCGAACTATCCTATGTTCTAAACTTGCATTTCACTGAACCAGAAAAATATTAATTAATTAAAGTCGAGAATTGGACCTATACTACTGGGGAATAATAAGATAGTCTGGATAACTTTATTAGTGAGATAATAAAATTGCTAAGACAAATTTAACGAAGAATTTTGGATAATGTTTATTTAATGACAACTTACTTCATTTAATTACTTACTTAATAATTTTAATGTATAAATCTTGGTTATTATCATGAAATTTAGTAAATTGTTGTTGTTTTTTAACTTAGGAATTAGAATGAAATAATAAGTAGTAAAATACGGAAAGAGATAAGTAAACGATGAACGATAAAAATCGGTACTACCAACAATGAGAATTACAAGTTTATGAGGCAATGAAAAGTATACGGCACGGTTGCCAGTAAACGGGGAGGGTCTCGACAAAAGTAGGTGATGCCAGTTTGGTTTAACTCCGGGGTACCGCTGCCTTACAAAGGAAATGCCCCATACTTTATTGATTTTCGATTTTTATTATTTTCTTATTTTATATTCTTCTTAGGCCATTTTTAGTTCGATCTCTGAACGCTTTTTCTGCAACGAGAAACACTTGCCCTACTTTCCGAAGATTTATTAAAAGCAAATTGAATTTTAAACAAGAGGTGTGCCTTTATTGCTGCAATGCTCAAGTGCAATATTCACAGTAATGCTACAGTGTCCCCAGTCCCTTTTGAAGAGTTAGTAGTCTAAGGATAGCGGATATAAAAAAAAAATCAAATGGTTTTAAAAATAAGAACAAAATTCTTCAAGAGAATGACAAAAAAAGTGTTAAAGAAAATATAAAAATAAGTTTCCACAGAAATGAAAGACTTTTCCCTTCGAAAGGATTTTAAATTAAAAGATATTAATTAAAAATTAAGAAACTTATAATTAGCTTCATAAAATAAGTGAATTTATTATTCTCTCTATTTCGAATTTATTTTTTTACATTTATTATTGTTTAGTTTTTTAAAGTAACATCAATTTAATTTCTATTTTTTTTTTATTTATTAGATCTAAATATTTATTTATAATTATTACAAAAATTCAATAAACCAAATCTTTCTTCTTAGTAATGTGAAAAACAATAACCAAAAGGTGTGAGAATGTTACAAAAATTACATTAAAATAAATAATTATTATCGTATTTAATAATAATAATAAAATGGCTTAGGGAACCAGAAGGATAATAAAAACATAAAAACCTCCAACAAACTGCATCAAAATAATATATAATACTTAATCGAATAAGAATGAAATATAGAACTAGATATACATGTATTAACAATAATTTTTTTATGGCATGTGAAAAAGAAGCTTATTTGTAAGAAACGTTTTAAAAGAGATAAAAAAAATGATATAATATCAACAGAGGTTCTTACATAAAAAAAAATATAAAAGTTATTAAGAAATGAAAAACAAACAAATAGCGGAAGAGCAGTATCTAAATAAAAAAAAATGTTTATAATGAAATAAAAGCATAATTAATTAAAGGGTCTTCTGTTATTTCATCTCTTAAAAAAATACTAATAAATTAAAGTGGTACAGGAGGACTATGAAAATTATTAATAATTAAACAAACTTTCTTATGCTATGTTTATCTGTATATTCAACTTTTTAAAACAATCCTATTATTAATTTAATAAGACAGCGTTAATACATTGTACAATAATGTAAGAATTGGACTACCTAAAGAAATTTTGTGATCAACAGTGTAATAAACATATCTATAGGTCACAGTTAATTTGAGTAATGAAATGTTCAGTTTCTTCAACAAAAAAAGAAAATTAAACATAATAAAGGAAATAGGGTTTTGATTCTTTGATCTCGATGGAACAATTCATTGTAACTTACAATAGACGAATACCTCGAAAATATCAATAATCTAACAGTTTTTAAATGTATTCAAAAATATTCGTAATGAACTTAGGTTAACTATGTTTCTTTATTAATAACAATTTTTTTTATTATGAGTATTATTAAACACACTTGAACATCTAACTCAGCAATCACTTAGCCGTATCTTACAAAAAAATGATTCGATCTCGCAATCCTGCTTAGAAATCAAAGGTAACTAACTACAAACGAGAATAACAGAATGCTCACCATTATATCTGCCAAACTAGTTCTATGACCAGCAAATGAGCAGTCAGTCAGACGGATGTTGTCATTCATAACATTTAGAATATACAATTTTTATATTATTATAGATTTAAACTAAAAAATATCTATAATCTTTAAATTTCTTTCTTGAGACTGGTAATTATTTAGTAAACTAAAAAATATCAAAAAACAACAGACTGTGATTGATAACTCATCTCTTGAGAATCTGAGGCGCTCTTGGTGGAGGGTTGAACCTTCAAAACAGGCTTACGTTTCTGAACGGTATACTACTGTGCCGTAATCAGCTAAGACATTTCACGGCAATATTATTGGATTCATTATAAAATACCACATTTTTATTTTTATAAATACCAGTCATCATTTTTCGAAAATTTTTTATTGAGAATTGAAGAAGTTAAAAATGTCAGGCCGTACAGTTTTATCAAACTATAGAAAGTCCTCAAGCTAGACAGGTAAATCTAAAACTTAAACGAGTACGGGCTAAAAAAAAAAATCAAACCGACATCCTAGTAAACTTGCTCAAAAGTATTACATACTTTCTTTATTGAATGCTTTTCAGTTCGTTATTTTGAATACTCTAACACTTAATTCTTACTATATTTGATATACTTTATATTTGAGCGACCTTTGAGAGATAGCATAATCTCTATCCAACATATCCTCGTATTATTCTTCATCCGCTCCACAATTCGATCACTACCTTTGAGAAAATGGTTAAATTACCCTATTTCATCTGAGAACCGTTCCGAATCAGATATGACCTTTCTCAGATCCTGAGACGTCGCCTTCCGTACCTTCATCTTGGCGAGTATATCGGCTAGAGCCACCGCCAACGTAGTCTGTAGTTAAGCAACGGGGGCTACAGGAGCTGCGTGAGCTTCCGGAATATTTAGAACCACCGGTCTCACTAGTGGTTGTGGCTGGTCGTTATCCAAGTTAAAAAAATAAAATAAATAATGAGATGTAGATAGTTGACCGTAGTTAATGATTGGAGAAGATTGTCAGGGGGTGCGGTCAACAAAGAACAACATCAATTAAACAAAACAATATTTATTTATTTTTATCCCGACGTTTCGACCTGAATTTCAGGTCTTCAACAGGGCTATAGAACAAAAGAGATAACAACAACATTTAAAGAAACATAAATAAACATTGAAAAGGAATAGTATACAAACAAATTTGGAATTATACAAAACACTGAATGGAATCATAAATGATAAAAAACTGATAACTGATAATTGAATAGTAAAATGGAAGTAGGTTGAAAACAGAGAAAGATGAAATATAATATCATGTAGGTAAGAAGATATGTACAATATAAGATATGCAAGTAGTTTCTAAAAAACTGAAAAAACAAGTATTGAATCTACAAATTGAACAATATGACAGACGAAATATAGTGAGTGACTTATATCTGAATTACAGTCTGAGTATTAAATTATATACAGCACTCCCCAACAATCTTCTCCAATTATTAAAAAAATAAATAAATAAAAAGAATTCAGGTGTTCAAAAAATTGGTTTAACAAAAAATTCTAGAAGAACAGAGTTCTAGGGATTCGGCACCACTCCATGAATGCTAACACAAAAAACAAATTAAAAAAAGAACTCACACACCCGATGATTAGTAATAGTAATACTTTATTTAACTTGTGCTAAATATTTTTTTATATATGTTAATATGTTTAGAGGCGGAGTTAGAATTAAGCCCAACATTATGCTTTGTTACACCATAACTTGTGATTTAACCCGCAATTGTATACATATCAGTAACAGTTAGTAAAATCAACTTTTTATTTACTAAAATGGCTTTTAAAAATTACTGTTTAGAAGTTATATCTTCGGAAACCATTCTCGATACATTGATATAGCAGGTCGATTTTGTGGCCAGTGAGTACATGCGTGAACATATGCTGTGAGTAACTTATCTGGGGGAGAATGAGACAGAAGCGTCCCTCCAAGCACAGCGACCCTCTTCCACGGCCCCCTCACATAACCGTTACCAGAATTAGGACCCTTAGAAAGATGAAGACCTCAGCTCGTTAGGGTCCGAGTGATCTACGCCTGTCCAACCGAAGACCCAGGTCTGTCTGGTTGCTAAGGGAAACGAGTTGTTGAACGGTATCTGGATTGAAATTTTGAGCTGTGTTAAATGTTTAAAGTATCCATAAGCTAGCTTGATAGAACAGAGTCCCATATTTGTATTTCATTACTATATTTCTCATATTGACTGTCCATCGTTCAAGTGTGGCAACATAGTCACTAGTCGTTGTAACATAATTAAGTAAATGTTATTCCAAGCCGAATGGTTTACTTTTATTAACAAGGGCTCTTTCACTAATTATCGCTGGGCTGGAACGTGCTCAAACTAATGCTAACCCGGAGTAATGCTAAACATAATAGTTTGTACTTATATCTAGTAAACTAAAGCAAAAGTTTAACTAAAAAAATCCCTATGATCATGAAAGTCCAAGTTCTAAATGATAATTCGAAGTCATTCTTTTAAATTTTTAATCCATCTTGATTTACTACAACTATATATTTGTAATTAAATAAACATCGTTGAATATGTAATTGTACAAACTCATTTTTACTCTATTTTTATTATTTCTTTATTACGAGACTGGCATGTTGGACCTAACATAATTATTTTAACATTTTGTAATTTTTTTTTTTAACAGTTGATAATAATTTAGTCTCGTTCAAAAAACATCCCTAACTATGTACAATACATTAAGCATTGAAAAATCATAAATAATTAGTATAAATCACTATAAAACTAAATAAATAAAAATAATAATTGTAATGTAATTAAATTTTTGTAATTAAACAAACAAAAACAAAATAATATTAATAAAATAAATAATGGGCTAGTTCTGAAAAAAAAATAACTGGAGAAAAGAAAGCGAAAAATAAAATAGAATAAATTTAAAACTTATACCTGGATGTCTTGTAGCAGCCTGGACTCCAGTCATTGGAAAGCAGTTGGATTTCCAACATCGTACTCCACTACACTAAATGCTGGTAGCTAGGAGTGGAATTACGTAAACCGTTTTTTTTATGAAATCATCTTTCAATTCTATCTGTAATTCTCGATGTAGTTGGATTATTACTCCAAGATTCCAAAAAAAATTCTTTATTTTAATAAAACTTTTGAGTGAATCGTGTTTATGTTAAAGAGATCTATTGAAAATAAATCAGTAATAAACCGATGGATAAACTTTTAAAGGATTAACAAAGACGTGGATGGGTGAATGGGAAGACGTGTCCATTGGCATCCAACATGCATGTTCTCTAAGATTCATTATTATATTTTTTTCCTTTTTAACTCTTATCTATCTGCATTAATCATTTTGCATAATTAACATTTAACAAAAAGATCAGATTCTTATGCGTACAGTATCTCGAGCAGATCAGAAGAAAAGTGTGAAAAATTGAAAAATTAATATTCTCTGTACATATTTAGAGCAAAGTATACCTATCTATCAGTTGGCGCTACAACCCTACGAGGGGTACCTGACCTCTATGAGCATTCTATCCGCTATTCGGCTCAGTTTTGGGGTAAATAGTATTAAAAAAATGCAAAATATTTCACCTAATTTTTATTTTTTACTAACAACGTAATAACAAAGTTTGGACTAAACAGTATAAGGTGGATATAAACGACGGTTCAACTTACACATTATTTCATTTTTCAAACTTTTAAATATAAGTGAAAGAACCAAACATATTAAACATATTACTGCTTTGCATTAATAGTGACATATCAGATTTAATTTTTTTAATTTTATTTTGAACTGGGTGTATTTCAATAGTAGAACGTAGATTATAAATTTGGGGTTATCTTGTCTAATGGAGTCCACTAATAGACTGTTCCAAAGCTAGGATTTTCACAAAGTCACTCTTGTCAAGGGACAGCCAACAGAATACTTTTTTTGTCAGATGCCACATTATTAAAGCAAATCAGCAACATGGTACCGATGGTCATCTTCACACATATTGAAAGAACCAATTACTATCATAAAGAGTTCATCACAAAATAATATTCTCCACCACAGCAAATTTTATGGTTAGCATGAAAAACCTCTAATTTCAGGAAAACAAGTTTTTGAAACATCTATTTTGTTTTGAAAATGTAATGTAGTGCACACGTTACGTTTCCAAACCCTGCTTTTTTATACTGAATTTAAAGATTATTAATGTTTACTATATACTGTGCTGAAGTAGATAATATGAGTTTTGCAGTAAGATAATTTTTATGTTAAAATTAAAATGATCAACTGTTGAATAAAAAAATGGAAAACGGAGTGAAAGCTTCCTCTTACTAAGCTGTGTCTTAAAGCGTCATAATTATGCAATGACGTGGTTGTCATGAGCGTTGATCTTTAACCTATAATATTAGGTCGTTTTTCAATTTACCTCTTCTCGTTTTAAATAAATGTTTCCTTAAGGATTTCTTTCTATTATTTTTGGTGTTATGAAGTCATAAATTAAAAAGTAAACCGTTTTAAACTAATATTTCAAAAGTGATATAGGACCGTCGCTCCCCAGGGGTCTTAGCGGGGCGGGACCGGCGGGGAAGGATTGCATTTTTTTGTGTTATGCCCCTTTTCAATTTCAGGTACTTTTTAAATATTGCTCGATCTTAAAGTTTCCTCTTCTCATTTTAAGCTAATATTTCAAGAGTGATATAGGACCATCGCTTACCAGGGGTCTTAGTGGGGCGGATCCGGCAGGGAAGGATTGCCTTTTTTTTGTTTTATGATCTTCTCTTGTGAGATTGTGACATGTCGTACATCGACCAACCAACTCGCTACAACAATTGCCTTTATAACGCTATAAGGATTGACTTTTTTTTTTTTGCGTTATGCCATTTTTCAATTTCAGGGGCTTTTTTAATATTGTTCGATTTAACCATCTTAATCTAAATATGAAGGAATTACAAACTACCAGATATACATACGCCTACCTATATGTATGCATTCAATTACTTATTTCGTCAGGAGGGTCCCAAAAAAAAAAGTTATGATATCCTCAAGAAAGTTTGTTACATATCTTACATCGATCAATAGTTCATTTTTCTATTATTATAATCCTCCGTAATGAGGAGGAATTATATAATTAGTTTTATGTAATTATAATCCTCCTTAAGGAGTAAAATTGAATCATTACCAGTCCGCTTTAAAAAGTGGTGAAACAATTTCTATTTCTCTCTATTACTTTTGGCGTTATGATCTCTTGAGAGATTGTGACATAATGTGCATCGAACAATACACTTGCTATGAGTGTATTAAATTGAGTTTTAGACGTGAGATAAGTAAGGCTGCAATGGATCACGGGATTGGCGGGTTTCACGCCTTTTTCCAAATTTAACTATTTTTTAGTGTGAAATTAATAAAAATGAATTAATAATGAACTGCAGGATACAGTCTTAAATCATTTTATAATAGAAAATATAAAATGTCCTTTATATCTGTGAAGTTTACCACCTATGTATTGTTTAGTAGAATATTATTTTTTCATATTATACTTTTATGTTTACTACACTAACTGTAATTAGCATGATTTAATCTATCGAAAAAATTTATCTATTTGAACTCAAATATCTTACTGAATATATAGAACTTAATCCTACAGTCGAATTGTAAAGTTTAAAGTTGAGCTCCCATTTTTCAATAAGTGCACTTAACCAAAGAGAGGTGTAGCCCGGAGCATTTTGCTCATATTGGGAGGTAAACGTCTATTGTTTCCTAGTGTTTCATCTGTTTTGTTTATACTTTCTTCCAGTCTCCATAACAACCTTTTGATGTTGTTATTGACGCATTTTTATGTTACTCCCTGTTTTATCTTCCCAGCTATACTCAATTCAGTTTTGCTCTGGCCTCCTGGCAAAGGTAGGACTGTGCATTTCTCTCACCAGTACATTCCTAACGTGGCATCTTTTTTTTTTTTTTTCTCATTTAAGCATTTAGCTAACCAGGATACATCCTACGTTTCTGATTTTAATTCGACTTTCATAATTTATAGTATTTTTTCTATAATTTCTATTCTAATAACTCCCATTAAATTCAGTTTTACTTTGGCCTCGTCCAACGGAAAGACTGATTTCATTCACCAGTACACTCCTAATGTAACATTTTTCTTTTCTCACTTGAGCATTTTAATCACCTGGACACCTTTTTTTTTTTTTTTTTTAAATCAAGAAGATCTTAGATCTATTACGAAATCTGGATAATTCAGTCCTTTATGGAAAAATCGTACTACAATTTACAATTTCAATTTCAAATTGCATTGAAACTAATCGTAAAGATTTGTTTCAACATCATATCCAATTATGTAAAATAAAAGCACAAATCGTCAACGGTGAGATAAATGCTAATGGGGTACCTCTTAGGAGACAAAAAAGCATAACATGTATATTCTAAAGTTGAGCTTCCATTTTCTAGTAAGGGCACTTAATTGCATATTGTAAAGTAGAAAAATGAAAAAAAAAATTGTATATTGTAAAGTTGAGCTCCCATTCTATAGAAAGAGCACTTAATTGCATATTGTAACCCAAGCCTAATAGAAATAACTTAGTGTACACAAGGTTTCGTGTTAAGGAAGTTTGGCTTGAAGAGTAATTTGCATGGATTATAAGTCGCCTTGCTAATTATAAGGGACAGCTATTCCAACGAGGTAAATAGTTATTTAGATGTATATTAGCGTACGAGGTACTAAAACGGGAAAATAACATGGATAATAGCATGTTACACGAAACGGCTGTAAACCACTTGAGCTAGCAGTATCGTTTTCGTACAGTATTGTAAAGTTCGTATCTTCACAGAGAGAAGGAGAGGTTCATATAAAATATTAAATGAGATTTATAAGTAAATACAGACAACAAGTATAAGCTTTAAAAAAAAATTAACGAGAAAATCATGACGTTCCTTTTGTTATTTTTTTTAATCGATTATATATTAGTTTGGGAATGGAGGGCTACAAAAAAAAAATGTACGCGCATCACACAACTTTTACTTAGTACCATGGAAAATTTCAATTCATTAATTTTATAATTAATTAATTGATATTAAAATTTGTATTTTGGGGTTTCTCGAGGTGCAAATAAAAAATATCTAATTTGTCTCAACCAGTAATATAACAGTTTAACAAAATATAACAAAACCGTCTACATAAGATTGCTATTGGAAGAGAACCTGCTCGGCTATTTCTTTATTTTTCTCCTTTAGGCAATTATCAAATTTTTTAACAGTTTATATGTTTACATTTTTTCATTACTGTTATTGATGCAAATAAATCAGTATACTTTCAAATATACAAAATTTATGATATATTAGAATCAATTTTTTTTTTTTTAAATTTCGGCCCATTGGGGTTAAACCCAGGTTATTTTAAATGACCTTTTGTTTTTCGTTTGTTAACTTGGTTTTATTAAAAAACATTATAGCCATTCTTGAGTAAATCGAAAACAAAAATCGATTACTTACCGGTAAGTTGATGTTATGGAAAAACATGCTGTAACCTACCAATGATAGACCAGCCTTACGTATATTTCTATTGAAAACTCAAATTAGAAATTTTCACGACCGAAATACTTCCTCAGTAGTATATTCAAGGTAAGTGAAAGTAATAAAAAGATGATTTTATTTAATTCAAACCTGACTTTTCGGCCCAACTATGACCTTCTAAGATGCACCAATGTGCATAACCCTGTGCATCAACTATATACGAAAATATCTATCCATTACTTCCAAACTCTATACACATTTTTTAGTGTTCAACATTTGAGCCGATTTTAATAAAATTGTCAAAGCCGATCTTAACATTTTTTTTTATATCTTTATTGAAATTTACAACTGTATATTATATAATACATTCAGTAAATTTGATCTTAGTTAAAATTGAATGTTACAGGCGTGTAGAGCACTCTAATGACATTTTACATAAGCAGGTCTCGTGGTCATCTTCTATTCAGGGGCCTCGGAGAATTGTCAGGAATGGAAGAGGATGCAAGGTTAGAAAATCAAGGAGTGATATCTGGTTCGGGCTAGATCGGTTACATAGGGAATATTAAGGTCTTTATTTATGATTTTATTTGTGACAAAGTAAGGAGCATTGAGGATTTTGCGAAGGATTTTGGATTGTAATGATCGGATACGAGAGGAATTTAGTGGAGCCCCTTGGAGCCCCAAAGCTCAAATCCATATGTCCAGATTGACCTATATTACAGTCATGTAGATCAATATTTTGTAATGTGTTGGAAGTTTTGACCGTTTGTCAAATAAGTGCTGTAATAGTCAAAATCGACGTCCAGTTTCCTGTCTTTTCAGTCTGGTGTGAGGATTCCAGGTTAATCGTTTGTCCAAATGTAGTCCAAATGTAGGTAGTGATCTGTTCGACAGGGGTAAGAGAGTAACATTATTAAATGAAACTGTAGGGCAATCGGTAGGTGATCTTAACAT
>NW_027107227.1:782772-784130 GCF_000696795.3 Halyomorpha halys
TAATACTAGATTTTACAGGTACTTTTTTACACAGATAAATTATAATTAAGGAGATATTTGAAAATTAATATATCCACTTATGTGTCAATGTTTTTTAATAAATTAAAAATCTTATTCAGTTTATTTCAAACTTTTTTTTTTTCAAATAGCACTTACAGATAAAAGTTTTAATTAAAATTTTACTTAGCTACAGCAGATGCCTCCATAAATTGTTTAAATAATAACTTTCCAGAAGTGAATAAAGTGACTTTTGATAGAAAACCCCTCCGTTTAATAAAACAAAAATGAGTTAATAATTCAGTCATAAAAGAAAGCTCGGGCGAAGACTTGTTCCTGGAGTAAATCAGTAAAGATTCATTTCATGATAAATAGATTTGAAATATTACTTAAATGTTTTATTTTATTTTTTTCTATATACATTTTTTTGAGAGATGACGAAAAAGAAATTTCTACATTAAGGGGAAAACACTTTGAAAAGCCTTTTGCGTGAGGGGGTTACAGTTGAAATGTATTGGAATGAAAAAAATGAAACGAGTTTCAGATTCTTCACAGTCCCCACTCTTTCTGAAATTGGAAATATGAGACAGTGGAATCGCTTCAGTTTATATTTGAATTTTTCTTCTTTTCCCCTCTCGCTGTTTTCTTTTAGAATTATTTGGTATTGTTTATCTGTATATTGATGAAAAATGGCATTAATTCTTATTTAATCTCGATTGATATTGTACCTGTTGAATTTCAGGAAGGAATATCAATATGAGGAATTCAGGGGGGTTAGAAGAAATAAGGATGGGAAAGGTGGAATTTTAATGGATAAAAGGAATAATTTCTATAGTCGACTAAAAATAAATAAAAATAAAATAAATGTAAGTTTTTTCTCATTCAATTTATATAACTCCCATCACCAATTTTTTTTCTCTTGCATTTCCTGGTTACATCCAACGAAATGAAATTTTTTGGGTGGTGGAATTAATAATTTTTTTTTTTAAATTTATTGATTTTAATTTACAACTGTACAAAATAATAGATACAATAAGTAAATTGGATGAATGTTTCAAATACTTGAAAATCTTGGGAAGGAACCACCCATTAGTGATAATTCAAGCCTTAATTTAAATTTGAAGGTTCCGTGGCCATCTTCTTTTCAGACGCCTCTGAGGATTATCAGGGATTGTTAAGGATGGGCGATTAAGAACTAATGGGTTAGGGTGGTTAAGGAGTTTGGAATGAAAAGACGCATATCTGTTTTGGGCCAAATCTGCAACAAATGAGATGTTAAAATCTTTGTGGATTAGTTTATTTGTAACGTAATAAGGAGCATCAAGGATTTTACGTAGGATTTTGGATTGTAAGGATTGGAT
>NW_027107227.1:784690-802147 GCF_000696795.3 Halyomorpha halys
TTTTTTTAATTTAAAGCTAATTAAGGATATCACTAATATATTTTAAATCAATGTCAAAAATAATTAGCATTTTAATTATCGAAACAATCTTCGGAGTTCGGAGCTGTTTCATCATCCCTGTCAATTAGTGGAATTTCATGAATTTTTATTTGAAATTATATTTTCGTAACCAGCATAGTTATGAGATTCGAATACAGGACAGAAATTAAATTGAAATATTTATTCATATCCTTCACCAGATGAAAGGAAAATAAGGTTAGCGTTCCTGGTAATTTTGTCAGAATAATTCCTACCTTTTTCATTTGGACAATAGGAAAATAATTTTTAATGTGTTACCATCATAATTCGACACGAAAATTATTTCATTTTTCGAATTCGTTTTCCAATCAAAATATTTATATATCAAACATATTGCAGAAAATGAACTCTTTGATCTTGTCCGTAATTGATGAAATAAATAGTTAGCGGTTTTTCCTAGTTTCTTGTCTTATACAAAACGATGAAAAAAAAAAAGATTGAATTGGTGTGAAAATATTTGTTTTCCACAAATCTTTGTTTGTAATTGGAGTAGTGATGGTTGGCTATTTCGCTGATTGGTGCGAAGGTAGCCTAGATTTTGTGTTATTGGTTTCTTTGTTGTCCCCCAATCCATAGAAGAGCCGGATTAAAGTTATTACGCCTTATCTTGGATGGGACCGAGGCTATCAGACTTTCAGGATGTATTTAATGCTGGGGGATAAAGAAAAAAAAACCTAATATTTGTTATAAATAAAATTTCAAACATTTATTATACGTTTACACTTGTGTCTATTAGTAAAAACATGTATGGAAATGAAATCGCTACTGTAAACATTAATCCCTCACAAAACATGAATGATTTCCCTCTGAGTAGAGATGAAAGGTTGTTCCATTCGTGAAACGTATATTCTAAAAGCCGGGATGTATTTCATTGTGAGGTTTTCTTTATGTTTAGCTACGTTGGAATATACAAGGTCTTGATATATTTAAAAAATGAATACATTAAATATTTTTCCTATCAGAGATTCCCTTATATTGTAAGAATATATTATAGAATCTTTTGTGTTCCTTAATTTGGTTCAACCTAAAATTTATTACAGTTTATGATATTCATGGCTATTGTTGATTTTTCTTTTGTTATCCAATGACGACTCTCAAATACAATTACCATTAGTTTAAAATATAAATAGTTAATACCAATAATGATAAGTAGTGAATCCCATTATCCTGCATGTTGAATTTCAATACTACCTAAATAATTTCTTCAATTGAATTATGTCAACGTACAACAGACAAATGCAGAAAAACCACTTAAAAAAAATAATTTCGAATTTCGTCAATCACTTTACTCAATACCAAGGACAATCGGGATTTGTTTCAGCTCAATTATATACATAGACAAAGGTTCACTACACACATCTCAATTTCGAAATTACAAGAATTCACTGCCTTTAACTTATAAATAGACGAATATAGTTTCTATTTTTTAAATCAGTTAGCAGTGGTTAAAATATCATCATTACTCTATTAATCCAATGAGTTTTCAGTTGAATTTTCACAGAGATGTCTCGGTATAGACTTCGTTCCACTAAGCCTGATTGTATTTCCAGCCTCAATTGCGACATTTCCTCGTAAGGTTTGTCCTGATGCGACGGAATGTAATTTTTCCTCCGTTCTTCGTCTGGAACTAAATCAAATTCTTCACGGGGTCACCTGTTGCCCCGTAATATAGCTAATGGTACATTTAATATTCAGTATTCAATAGAATCTAGAAGCGACCCGGGATCCATATTGCTTTTTCAACCGTGTCATATAATTTATGTAATAGTTCAACCAAAAACTGCCGTCTACACTGATATAATATTATTAAATTAACATTTATGAATTGTATTACCACAAAAATATGTTATTTGAGTTTTTAAATGTGTTTGCGTGGATTTTGGTAACAAAAAACTCATTATAAAATTCTAAAACAAAATTTCTGAACGGTCTGAACTGAACAAAAAATCTGATTTAGTGTTTATATACATATTGTATTCTATAACACTTGTCTCATATATATTTAATTTTTCAACTACAAGTTCATTGGCCTGTCTCTTTTCGTTCTTATCTCTCCAACGGATGGGCTGATTTTGTTGCTACTTTTTTGGTTCTGGAAGGTTTTGGATTTCGATACGTGTGCACTCGATCGAGTGAGCTTTACGTGAGCCATAGCAAAAATATGTGTTTCTATAATGTATTTCCCTCCAAGCCCATTGAAATCTTATATATTAAATAAATCGCCGAGAAAAAAATAGGATAATATTTATGAAGAAAAAAATCTTTAATTACATATAACTCAAGAAGTAAGCATAATCTACAAAACAAATTAATTATTTTTTTAAATACTTTTTATTGAAAAATAATACTAAAACCTAACAAAATCCGGGGCAGCAAGTATTAGAGTTATGAGTATTCTAGCATACCATATATACAAATTAAATAAAATTAAATGATAACAGTGGCTAAAAAACGAACAAAATATTATAACAGAATAATTTATACATAAGATAAAGAACATAAAATTTAAGTTAAAATAAAGGTCATACATTAAACACACATTCGCACCTATTTGTAGAAGAGTCCAAGAGGAGAAAAAAGTCAGATATTTTACCCCAATGTTTGATTACTTTAATGAAAAATGTGTATAATTACTAGTCAAAATTGGTGAGTCTGCCAACTATACTTTGGGGGAATAAAAAATTGGCGGCACTTCCAAACATTAAAAAAAAATTTCCATTCGGAGCTTTATATCGTTAAAACTATCGACAACACTAGAAAACCTAAAAGAACATAATTTAAAGTAGAGTAAATTTTCTAAAATATGAGCCCTAATAGAGTTATTTAAGTTCAACAGTTCCTGAGATATAGCTTTTTAAAAAACAAAGCTAGTTTAATGCACCATTAAGTAGTTTATCTTCGCAGGAATAGTAATTTTAATGATGTTTGACATAATAAATTCACAAAATGTTGATTTCTGTGTTCGGACAAAATTTTTGAATTTATGAAAAACTATATCTCTGGAAGTGTTAGAATTACCGGTGGGTGAACTTCAAGTTAAAGTTAAACTGTTGAACGTAAATAACTCTATTAGGGCTCATATTTTAGATTTAGATTTTGATCATAGATTATTTTAGATCAAATTTAATCCTCTTTAAATAACTTTCTCTTAGGTTTTCTTTAGTTGTTCCTACTTTTTAGGATATAGAGCTCCGAATGAAAAATTTGTTTTTTTTTATCGCTTTGAAACAGCTGCCTATACTTGGCAGACTCATTAATTTTTACTATTGACTATACATAGTTTTCATTAAAGTAATCAAAAATTGGGGTAACATAACTGCCTTTTTTCTCCTCTTGGGCTCTTGTACTATTATCCTTTTCCAACATCTTAATTGAAACCATTATTCTGAAAACTGAACATTGATAAAGTAAATCAGGTATTTCAGTCCATAAAATGGCAGGTTTTGATATTACAATTAAAAAAAATATTACGATTAAAAAAAATTACACGTATTACAATTAAAACAAATTTTTTAGGAGCTTTATTTCATGAACTAATTTTTTTAATATTTTTTAATCAGTGGTTATTTCAAGAACCATTTATGCAATAAACTAATATGAAGTGTTAACAAAAAGCTTTTCAACATCAAAGTGTAAATATTGAAGTTACTTTAAGAAGTGGCACTGAGGCTATGGAAATGAGTCCATTATAAATGCTAACAGGTAGCCTAAAGAAGGTATTAAGTGTTCGGCAGAGGGAACCGCCTGCATAAGCGTTTCTTTGTAAAGCCGTCCTCACTCAAGGGCCCGTACGCTTTGTACAGAACTAGCCATGTTTAAAGAATGCTTCAAAATATTTATTAGTTGACTCCTGCGATATTTTTCAGAGAGGATCGAAGGAAGTTGTCCCTTCATGTGAGGAGGAGTTGGCTTCATTGAACAGCAAAATTTTCAGCTTAGTAGCAATCTATAATGTCCCCGATTTTTTTTTCTTTTAATATGATAAACAGTATGAGATGAAATTGATATATTTATAATAATTTTCATGTATACATTTTTTAAAAATGTTTTCGTACACACCAAGTAGTATTGAGTCCACAATAAATGTAAAACATGATCACACACCCTAATAGAAGTACAATTCAGCGGCAACTAGAAGATGTAAAATGAGGTTTAGCACTTTCTAAATGACATGACGGAGAGCTAATGTGGCATGGATATTCAATAAATATTATGGCCAATAATCCAAAAATGAATCAATGGAAGTGACAATTATGATAAATAAATTTCGTAATTGAAAGAAACAAAAAAAAAAAAAAAAAATTGGAGATCTTACTTTTGTACTGAGTAGCCAATTTAACAAAGAAGTAGTAGTCACGTGGTGTATAAATCAATTTGGAAGGCCTTGTCTCTTTCCAGTTTATTAAAAATAAATTTATTTTCATTTTTAATTACTTTGACCTAAATTATGTTAACTTAATTATAACAAATTATTTATAAGGTGTTCTAATATTAGTTCAAACCATGAATAAATTGAATGTCTCAATATTGTTGGAGAGCTGCAGGTGAAACTTTTAAACAGAATAATTATTGTTAGAGCCATTTAAATAATTTGTTTCGTAATTCGCTAATTATAATCTTTATTAATATTATCTTCATATTTGTTTTGTACATAATGGATTCATAAGAGTGATGAAGTTGTATAAGTATAATTCCAACTTTTAGTAATTCAATTCTAAGGCTTACATGAACGAATCGTCTGTCCTGTGGGTTTGACTAAAACGAAGATCACGAGAGTGATTACATACTTGTCGTTTTCCTCTGGATGGGGAGAGAGTGTTACATAGAATTGTCCAGCCCAAACATACATAATATGTAATATATGCTAGATAAGCACGAAAAAAAAGTATGAACAACGCTAATAATTGTAAAAAAATTATTTCCATCGAAAATCTAATAAAACAGGGATTTCAGTCCTTAGAAAAAAAACGCATATCGATATAGAACATCGCAGATGATTATTAAACAGTTACATCTCGAGTAATTAAAAAAAATCTTCTAAATTAATCCCCGCTGGACGATGGAAATTCATTTGGGATATGAATAGGAACCTGTGAATATGAATATTTACATAGGAAGAAGAAATGTTTACCACCGAGAGTTAGAATTAGATGGATTTGATTATGGGGTTCAGTAGAGGGAGGTATCTAGACAACAATTCATAGAACTATTAGAGTAAAACCTATTGCTATTCCCTAAAAAAAAGTTATAATTAGTTTTTTACAATATTGTCATCAGATACTGTTCTGTCTACAAAACAATTTCCAAAAAGACATTGAGATTTACTGACAGTGTCAAATTAATTTTCTTTTTATCATGAGGAGGAATTACGCCACAATGGAGAAAATTAAACGCTGCCGTCTTAGGGCATAATTTATGTACGGGACACCGTTCCGAGATAAATACAGCAGTTGTTTATCGAGCGTCTGTAAAGCCCCTTCCAAGCTAGAAGATGAAGAATGATATGCTTCCAAAAGAAGCCTGTGGATAACGCTCTCTGTCATGTCCTTTCTTCTTATTTCAAATGATGAATATTCTAGACAAACTTACACGGCGGGTTTTATTTCAGTGCTGCTCCTCAAAGGCCGAAGGTTTATGTGTTATTACACGTTTTTGGCTTAAATGAAAATACTATTGATTCGGGAGAAAAGTGCTGCTATTAGACAGTATTTATTTAGTACATTTAATTCGTGAATTAATATAATTTCTAAAGTGTATTTAAAATGCCGGATTATTTTGTGTTCGTTAATTTTTTAACAAATATTAATTAACCATTTACTGGACGTGTCGATCAACACCAAAAGAATATATGCCTTTTACCTTATGTTTTCAAGCCAGGCCAATCCTGTTTGATTATTTCCACGAATTAAGCGGGAGTGATAAAAAAGAGTTTTTTTTCCTGGAAACTGTAGCAGTTATTTTTTAATGTAAATCTGTGTGCTCGGTCAAGGATATATTTATACACGCTGTATTTATATAGTATATTGTTTTTATTTTGCCAATCAAATATTCATATTTCTAAAAATATAATCTAAAATGAGAAGTATTGTTTAAATAAAGTTTAATGTTTCTTATTCATAAATAAATTAAATTAAAATCCGTACTACTACAACACATAAAGGGGTGCAGTACTTTGTATGGAGTACCGTTACTAGACCAACGGTTGTGCAAGAAGCTCATTTGCTCACAATCTCAAGATGTTTACCTAATTAAAGGTATTCACTTCATGTGGCTGGGTGGACTCCCGAGAGCTCCCGAACCCACAGGGCTGACTAACGGCTACAGTGCAACAGAAGATAATTATCTCCCCCGGCCGGATTCGAACCCGGGTCAGCATAGGTGCTCCGTAGAGCAGGGTTCTCAGCACACTTTTGTAGATCATTAATTTGAGGTGGAGAGAAAGATTATGAGGAGTTAACAGGTGGTCAAGTCTGCGAGACTTCGTCCTGACCTGCTTGATCTTCTTATTACAGTGGTGAGCTAGTGTCAGGTGTCTGTGAAGGGTGATACCTAGATATACTATGCTGCCTGCTGGTCTATTATCGAGCTCTCGCACCTTATAGATTTTACGGAGAGGGATCTTGTTCTTCAGGAAGGAGAAAATAATACAGACTAATTTAAACTAATTCATGAAATATATCTTACAGTATATAGATAACCTCTGAGGGAATGTAAACTGTTCTGATAGTACAAAGTTTTTGTTAAAGTAGAAGACGACAAGAATGAAAAAAAGCCTATTGTGAGTATACTTTGTAAACCTTAACCTCATAACCTCACTTTCCACTTTAACCTTCTAGTTTAATGCTTACGAAAAATAAAAAATAAGGGTTTTTTCTAACTAGAAATAGATCCTAATGTATCGAGGCCAATAGATGAGGAGAACAATAAAAGAGAAAATGTAGTGAGTGATTAACATAAAAACAGTAAAACAATAAGCAAATTTCTGCATTGTAACATAATTAAATAATCCACTGCAGTGAATTCCACATTTGTAAAACGTATACTACAAGTGATGTGATTTCATTAATTTTCAACCAGGAACAAAGGAGTAGAACCCATGAGGGAAGATATTAGTATGTTAAATAGTACAGTATAAAGCGCAAAGAAACAATAAAGAGCTGACAAGATACTAAGTGGGCTGACAGGAGATACAGATAGGGGCCTATGGTCAGTATCGACCGCTATACTCAGGTGAAGACGTGTAATTGGGCGGGTGATTGCTGAGCCCTTTGTTGCCGAGATCAATCACCCTTCCTCTCTACCTTTATTCTATCCTCACTCCCTCCCCTGTTTTATATCGCCAGCTAATTCTTGTCGTTTTTCTATTTCACTCCTGTCTTCATCATATTTTGGTCATTGATGCTTCTCAGAGTTACGTCGAACGAGCAGGTTTTCAGAACATGAGGATATGTTCGTATGCAAACAACTTATCTTAGGGAATAATATTCTCTATTCAGATTCTGGTTAAGGAACGGGTACTGCTTTCTCTCTACTAAACAGTCTTTCACATTTTTGTTCATGTACTTCCACATACAATGGTGCCATACAGATTGCATTTTTTCCTGTACAAATTCTTATTTACGTAGCCACTTGACTTTCCTAGACTGGAAAAATTTCGCAGAACTAAATTCTTTCCTAATTTACTTAGACATTCATGTCACTTTATCTACAGCTTTACTAAAGACAGCTCAGTCCAATTTTACACATATGTGACTCAATCACGGTGACAGCATCATGAAAACGGTAAGTGATTATATAGCGAATCCGATTTCTTAGAAAATCAGAAAAAAAATTAATTAAAATATGAAATATACATGTACTTTGCACTGTTATTCTACAAAGAATAATTATGCCGACTGTTTGACCAACAAATTTTTAATTACTTTGTATTTGAAGCAGTGTATAGACAGTCACAATTCAATACTTGGTAACAGCACTCCCAACTTGGACCCAATAGAAAAAGCAAGTTTTTTTAAATTTTTTTGATAAATATTATAATCTGCTACAATGACAGGGAATAATTAATAGTGATTACTGATCGCATCCAAGATAAGATTTTAAAAAAATATAGAAATAAATAAAATCTTGTTTATAAACAGAAGGATCAATAAAATACATACAATCAAACTATATGCATGAAGAAATAATGATAAAAAATAAGTAAAATTTTGAAATAATATAACAATAAAAAATAAATAAAATAAACAATAATGATAAAATAAGCACTAGTCACATTTACAGTATTATGTTTCATACCCTCGACCTGAGGATCCCCGAGCCCATTGTATCGTCACTGGTAATGAGCGAGGGGAAGCCAACTAAGTGCACTAAGTCTGGAAAGTTTAATAGAGAAAGTAACCTCAGTACACGATACCATCTTCGGAATACGTCCAAAATTGAAAATAAAAATAGTTTGTTTGTGCTACTACACAAGCTGCAAAATATTTTCTTCACTTGTATCCAATTCAATAATAAATAAAATGTTCTTGTTTTTATTCAATTTATATTATAGAAATTCATTTTAGTATAGAAATATTATTTTTATTTATGTCAGATTAGGTTTATCAGTGATCATATCATGATGGTGCAAACTCCTAAATGATCCATTGTCGGTATTACGGATATTGCATTTAATTTCTAACCCAACGGATCAAAGAAAAAATAAATTGTTCTATGCTATGCTACCTTACAAACCTATCAATCATCTCAATAAAATAAATATAAACTTCTATCAATACATTTCAAGAATGGTCTTGAGTAAGTTCAGTAATATTTCTTGACTAACGGTTATGTTAGGAGGTGACGAGGTCAGCATCAACGCTTAGTCAGCTGATCACCCAACGCAATGAAAGGTCAGACACTAAAATGGTTCTTATAAAGGCTGGTTTCTTGCCCCAGGAGGATCCACGTCCTCAGAGTCGATAAACATAACAATGATATAACAGAAAATATTAGTCTGCCCTGATCCGGACCCAAACCCGCACTCTTAGAAATTCGTATAAATAAGAATCCTAGTATTTCTATATTACTATGATTATAGGATTCTTTATTTAAAGGGCTTTCTTTTAGTATATCGTCGTAATATTAATTTTTTTTTAATAATTTATTTATTGATATTTACAACTGTATACATAATTTGTATAATAATAAATAAGTAAATTTGCTGTAAGTGATATTATGACATGATAAAAACATATGGAGAATCTACCCATTGATAGAACTCCAAAAACATTTCTAAAGGAGAAGATCTCGAGGCCATCTTCTTTTCAGACGCCTAGGAGGGTTATTAGGTAGTGAAGGAGAAGCCAGGTTAGAAACGAGTTGGTTTGGGTGGTTGGGAAGTTTATTATGGAAGGATTGGTATCTGGTTCTGGCCAAATCGGCAACATAGGGGACCATTGAGGTCCAGATGGATGATTTGATTTGTGACAAAGTAAGGAGCATTAAGGATTTTAAGAAGGATTTTGGACTGTAAGGATTGGATGCGAGAGGAATTAGATGGTTTAGTGGAGCCCCATAGCTCAACTCCGCATGTCCAAATAGGCCTTATAATAGTCATGTCGATCAGTCTTTTGTAATGGATTGGAAGTTTGGACCGTTTTTCTAGTAAATGTTGTAATAGTCGGAATCGACGAGCAGTTTCCTGTCTTTTCAGTCTTGTATGAGGATTCCATGTTAGTCGTTTGTCCAGATTTAATATTAATTTTAAAATAATAAATCATACGAAGTCAAAATTTCGTGTGTAGATACAACTTTTTAGGACTGGACTGATTTAAGATGTCCAGAAATTTAAAGGATTCAATATCTCACCGTTTTATTAAATAATTTATAAGAAACTTAATAATTAAAATATGCGCGAATTATAACTGAAAGGAAAATTAGCTATTCATGTCATCACTAGGTTTTATTCAGAAATGAAGGAAGTGCAATCAATCCGAACGAACGTGAAAAAAAAAAGAAAGACGGGATAAACAAAAGAGTGACATAAGTAAGAGCTTCCTCAAAGAGCGCATGGCACAATCTACTCTCTCCATCCCCCTCCTTCAGACTAAATGAGGACTATCAACGGTAACACCCTGATTTGGGGCAGGAGAAATGACCGTAACCTTTAATGCCCTAATCGGCAAGCTGGATGGGGCCATTCGGGACGTCGGAATCACCTGGAGGCCGACGGATGGTCTTGCCAAGGGGAGCAGCACATAAATCTCCCACTTCTCTGAGCTCCATGATCCATGGATATAGGCCGGTTTGTCACTGCCCTAGCAACCTCCAACGGATGGATTTCTTCTTAGAAGGAACGGAACGGCGGATGTGATATGCTTATCAAAGGTTCTAACATTGCATTTATCATGTATGGCATAAGGATTATAAATAATGAATAAATCAGAGAATAATAATAACTATAATTAGCTAATAAATCTTCATTTTTAGAAGATTTTATATGATTTCTACTTTCCATAATGTAGAATGATTATGCTGTGAAACTTCTCTATAACGGACACATAAGGGAAGATTTTGTCCGCTATACGGAGCTGTGCAATAAGGAACGGCAAATATATAAACAGCTAAAAGATGAAACAGTAGAATAACACATATATTGTATTTTTAGCCATAACATCATTTGTATTTGTTCTTATGAACAAAACATCAATAATAAGAATTGTATACTATTTATTTATTTATTTTTTTATTAATATAAGGCAATCCACAGCGATGGTGATGTTGCCTAGTTATCTATCCCCATTGTGGGAGGTCAAGTTTTCATTTTGTGGGACCACCACTTCATAAAAAAAGTCAACGCCCCAGGCTGGATTCGAACCGGCGCCACCCGCAGATCTCAAGAGTGGTAGACCTGCGCCCAACCATTTCAGCTACAGACGGCCTTACGAAATTTAAAGTAAAGGATGATTCTGGAGAAATATAGCCTCAAGCTATATCAAATATAGCCTGTTGTTTTGTGTGATATATATTTACTTCAAAAATTCTTTTGAAATGTCTCCAAAAAGATACATTCATTATTTTTTTTTTTATGATACTAAGTTTTTTCATACTTCGAGCTGCAACAGCCTGAGTGCCGATATTTAAATTTATTTTACCTTTAGTTACCTTAGGTGACGATAGATGATATCCCATTCTACATCGAGTTTTTAGTTTTCACCAACTGAGCTATGCTATTAATTAGTTTGTGTTGTTTATGATTTACACGTGAAATAAGAGAACTTATATGTTAGTGGAATATATTATTAGTTTTCAGAAATATTTAGGGTAGGCTAATTTATAGTCCCTAAGTAGGCTTTATTATTGTTTTTTTTTAGGCAATATCGTACATTTGTGAGGGGTTTATATGTAAAGGTACAAGCATGCCTTATATACCTAAGTATAAGTAAACTTTTATTTAATTTCTTTCAAAGTTTTTTTTTTTTTTTTATATTCTTGTTGAAGATCAACATTGATTTAAACATTATAATGTAAGAATATTTGCTTTTCAAAAAAATGAGATATTGAGATTGTAATTGGCATGAGATTAAAAATAAAAATTGAATACAAGTCATACCTAAACTGAATGGTAAGAAAAACCAACAATATCTGAAAATCCTGAGGGAGAGTTTTAATTAAACGGTGGCGAATCTCTCTCATTATGAATTTTATCGTTTGAATTTTTCCGTTTTGATTTAAGGCGTGCTAAGGCTCCTTTTGAGTAAACTTCTGAGATAAAGCGTTTTAAAAAGAATTCAATAAGAGGATTAATTAGAACAAGGATTTGAGACTTAAAGCTAACACTATGGAAGATGGGGATTATCCCGATTAAATATAGGCTGCTTACTTTAGAAAACTTTTTCCTCCTCCACGACAGCGCTTTCTTCCGAAATTGTAAGTTAAAATGTATAACGGTTGGCCTTGAATGTGACGAAAATATAAAAATTGAGGAAAAGAAAGTTATGAATAAAATATAAGGAAAAAACTGATTATTACTCAACTTTTTTTTTTTTTAGCGTACGGATCAACTGAAATAATTTTTATAAAAGCGATCTTATTAAAAATGTTTGTGATATGATAACATCAACGTATTTTATAGTTAATGATTAGTCGTTTAAGAACAATATTTACAGGCCACACCGTTTTTCAGATACAGGAATATCCAAAAGGAAACATTAATTTTAAATAAATATCTGTAGAAATGATAAAATGTTGTTTTCCAATGTCAAAATATAATACTCGCAAGTGAATCAATTACAGAAGTTTTAATACCATCCATAAAATTTTAATATAAATAATTAAATATTCGAATTAATAGTCATAACTAAACACCGAGAATGTGTTCTTTATGAGTTTATTTATGTGGAGGAATTAGCATATTGTCTCAGTGGGAACGCGAGCCTAAGCGACATGGGTTCGTTATTCCAGTCTGTAATTGAATAAATGATTCATGGCTGCGATCCGGGCTCCACGGCAACTGATAGACAAATAGGAAATTTAACGTCCCTGTTCTCTCAGACTAGGAACTCGGGGGTTGGTTCACGTCGGACGTCATGTCCGTTGGATGCATTGAATTGTTCGAATCAAATAGGATTTAACAATCAGTACTCCGATTTAGATTTAGAGACCGGATTGGTTTAATCTGGAAAGTCAAAAAAATAAATAAGGCTTAAGTGTAATAAAAAAACCATAACAAGGTCATTAAAATAATCAAAACCTATAATTATTAAGGGTAAATGTTATGAACCGCTTACTCAGTTAAATCATCGTAATTTAATCTGTTTCAAATTTTATATTTTTAATTCAATAAAAATAAAAAAATCATGAAATCATATTTTTTTGTCTACATTTATGTTAATATTCACTATAAATATTTCTTTACACAGTGTAATAGACAATTTTAAGTAATGGTTATAGTTATTAATATTAAATTATACTCTGTACATCATAGTATTTTAAATAATTAGTTAAACAAATTCTTTGTTCAAAGAAACTGTTTTTTTTTTTTTTTTGTATTATAGGGCATCTCTATGCAAACAATATAGTTGTGAACCGTCGCCACAAAAAAAACAAAAAAAAAAACTTGCTCGACAGATTGGTATGCGTTTTTGAAATATATTTGTGCCCAGAAAAAGATCTACAGGACGAGCTGTAATTGAAATACACGTGTGTATCTAAAAAAAATTTTCACAGGGAGCAGCAGCATTCAACATACGTTTACCCTGGCGTAAGTGAAATTAGTTGACGGAAAATTGATACAGAGCCAACTATGTACCAATCAACACAGTTCTGAAAATTTAATCAAAGTACTGATTATTTCTGAACACGAATTTGACTACAAACATACCAAATTTTTTTCTTGGTGCGTAAAACGTAAAATATGAGTATAATTTTCGATTTTATAGATATAATTTTAAATAAATTAATTAATTAAATAAATTATTAATAATTTAAAATTTTTACCAAACTTCTTTGAATTGTATTGAAGGAAGTAATTACTAAATATAATATTTGTATTAAAACAAAAAACGAAATAGGTTGTTTAAGCAATAATTTAGCAGAAAAAAAAACAAATAAATTAATCAATAACATTTAACTTTTTTCGAAACTGTGACGCAGAACTACAAATAAAACCATTGAAACGAATCTGCTACCTCCATCTAATCCAACTAATCCTAGAGAAGACCGGGAAGCCATAATCCCAGCTAGGGGCTATGTTGTGGGAGGAAATACACACTCGATAGAAGGTCCAATAATACCAGGATCGAACCCGCATTACACGAGCCTCCCTGATAAGGATTATAACAAGTTGAAAACCCAGAGGAAGGGAGGGGGAAAAAAGGCCTCCAAAGTAAGGGGAAGCCATTCTTCTGGAAAGATATTTGCTAGCCCTTTTAGCTTTGATAGCGCCTCAAAGAGATATAGTCGAGGATTAAGATCAATATTCTAATGGAACTTCAATGGCTCTTTAGAAAAAGTCTCCTTCAACATCATTTCATCTATAGCTTAGTCAAAAGATGTTTGATCTCTCTCTTTCTCTCTATAAAATGCAACTTTTAAAGATGCGATATTGTAGCAAGCCATTGTCGAGTGGGAAATTGCGGTAAGGCGGAAGGCTATATCATGTAAAGTATGAGAGGAGGGGAGTGGAAAATCTATAGTATATCGTTGTGTCGATTCTCTTTGTAGCTCCAGGTGGAGAGACACAAAAGATATTTTTTTCTATAGGACAACCATTAGTAGAAAACAATCGCCTCACAATTTTGAAGAAAAAGGGAGGAAGCGATATGAAAGAAAGGCTATGTCGATAAAATTGACAAAAAGAAAAAACCTCTAAAAACTCGGTATACTTATAAACAATAATTTATCAAAAATGTCAATAATTTAATTATGTTTAGTAACATGATTAAACTTAATTGTCTAATTGTGACTGTTTATCATTCGTCACAGCAATGAATATCATATGGTGGTTATAATAAGATTAGTGTTGTAAACTGGATGCGGTTTTCTAGTAATTGAATATTATCGGTTAAACTTAGCTATTGTATGGAATAATTTTTACAAAAAATGTTTTCTGTTTAGAAATAATACCTGTAAATGTAAATGAAGTAGTCCATAAAACATTAAATGGAATATGATGAGTTTGTTGTCTAATGATTTTATTTATTTATTTTTTACTATTAGAACAAAAGCAGCTAAAATGCCAAATGAATGGTGGTGTGCAAATTACAATGCATAAAAATAAATATTTAAATCTAAAGTTAATATGAAAATGATTGTTTAATAAAGATAGAATACAAAAGCTTCAACACTAATTTCAAATATATTACAAAATGAAAAAAAAGGAGAGCTGCCCTATTATATCGGGTTACTATAAGACACAGAAAAATACTCAGTTATTAGATATAATATAAATAAAGGAACTAATAAAAAATAAATTCGCAAATTCATATTTAAAAAAAATTAAATAAAATAGCTCCGATACTATTTAAATTAGTACAATAAAGCCTTAAATTAAATTTTTTAGTGTGCCTTCATTGTTACTAACATCCAATTGCGTTTTATTGTTTAGTTCATTTCAAATTTTCGACACTGAATTTACTGACGAAGTAGTATCTAGATTAGTCTCACGTCAATGTAAAAGGAAATCATATAGGAAATTTAAAAAATGTTTTTCGAAACTTTTTGATCAATCACTTTCCTTTTTTAAATGTGGGCTATTTAATCAAGTAGCAATATTGAATTAGTGATATGATTAAAGAGTAGAAAACATCAATCAAAGCAGATGGGTTGGTATTGAAGGTATTTAACTTTGTGTCCAAAGAAGAAAGAATAATTCAATTCTTTTTTTTTTTATTATGTAGTATTACATTCTATTATATTTTCAGACAATAGTAATAGAGCGCAATAACACCGTATTTGCAAAGATATAAATTAAATGATAACAAAATAAGAAGAAAAAAATAAAATAAAATTTAAAAACCATGAATAAAAATACAAATAAATAAATTCAAAATTAAAGTAAAATAATATATCTTAAATACAATCATTTCTATTTGTAATATTTACATTCAACCTGAAGAAGTCCGAACCTACACTTGTGGAGGAAAGAGCATCGGGAAGATCCCGGTACTTCTCTTTCAACCGCGCCACTGGTATTAAAAGGCAGTGGAGGATGAGTATGAACAGATGAACAATCTAACTAAATTATTTCAATGTGACCATTAAAGGTAAGTTTTTTGTGGAAAAATACTCAAAAATCTATTATTCCATTTGACCTAACCAAAGATTCAATTATTTCTATAATTTTTTTTTTTGAAATTGATAGATATTACAATCAGCCACACAGTTGTGGGCAATAGGTAACAGTGATGAATGATCTCATACATACTAAAATAAAAAATAAAAAAATAATAAAAATAAAATAAAATAAATTTAAAAAAAACTCTCTTAAAATATATACAAACAAAAGATTAGACAAGATGAACATAATCAAACTATCTAATAACATAATGATAAAATAATATATACAATATTTACACAATCGACCTGAGGATCCCTGAGCCCACTCTATCCCCCATGTGTGAGGGGTAGAGCAGAGCTCAAAAGATCCCAGGGCATCCCTCTCGCTGCATAACTGGTATTTCTATAATTAAATATACAAAAAAAAATCATCGATCTTGAATAAGATATTATAAAACATTTATTTACATTAAATATGAAGTGAAGTAGAAGGAAATAAATATGTCATAGTTAAAATTTATATTGCTGTGGGTTACTGAGTAGATTCACATACCACTTATATTATTAACCAAAAGGCGATCTATTATCAATAACAAGGGCGTAGGGGGATGCCTTTGTTTGAATTAGCTCTAAATCAGAGGCTAAGGTTTAGTCCTCCGCCGGATCTGGAACAATGCGAGGACCGAGTTGTTATTGTTGGTCAGATACAACAATGACACTGCAACAAGAGCAACAACACCTGTTATTAATTATTTCCTCCGGGAGAGAGTGGGAGGGGGAATCGATGGCCGACATCACATTGTAGCCACGACAAAGCCTCCCTCTCCATCACTCCTTATCTCTCCCTATAGAACGTTCCCGACCTAGTCTCAGCCCCACATTCTAATCCCCCCTTTTATACCTGACTACTCTACCTCTCCTGGATTTCCTTCTCTTACTCACTATTCCCTACTTCATTAAAACAGTCTTAATTCTAATGGATATATAAAAAATCTCTATACAATTTAAATATCTCAATGTAATTATTTTTAATTACCTGATTATATATAATTTTAATTATTTTGTTTTGTTGTTATTACTTGATAACAAATCACATACGTTTTCAATGAATAATAATACATTTATAGCATTCCCTACTCTAAACTCACGCTTCTTTTCATATACATTTTTTTCTAACAATAAAAATCAATTAGCATATTGTGTTGGGCCGTATCATATATGTATATTATATATATGACTGCACTTATTTGGCAATGCATACTTGAAAAATGCTAAACTAAACCATAAACATAATTCAGAAAAATTATGAACGAACTGAAAACCAGAAAAAATAGCAGTTATAATGTATTAGATAGTCTGAAAAGTTTTTTTTTTTTTAATAATTTATTTATTGTTATTTACAACCCTATACACATATATACAACAAGTAAATATGCTGTAGGTGACATAGTGACATAATACAAACATGTGGAGAATCTACCCACTGTTAGAACTCCAATAACATTTCTAGAGGAGAAGATTTCGAAGCCATCTTCTTTTCAGATGCCTAGGAGGATTATTAGATAATGAAGGAGAAGCCAGGTTAGAAACAAGTGGATTTGGGTGGTTGAGAAGTTTTTT
>NW_027107227.1:802367-802715 GCF_000696795.3 Halyomorpha halys
ATTGGATTCTGGAGGAATTTGATGGTTTAGTGGAGCCCCAAAGCTCAAATCCGTATGTCCAGATTGGTCTTATAATAGTCATGTAGATCAGTCTTCTGTAATGGATTGGCAATTTAGACAGTTTGTCTAGTAAATGTTGTAATAGTCGGAATCCACGAGCAGTTTCATGTCTTTTTAGTCTTGTATGAGGATTCCATGTCAGTCGTTTGTCGAGATGTATTCCTAAGTAACGGATCTGTTCCACAGGAATAAGTGGGGTATTATTAAAGGATACTGTAGGGCAAGAGGTCATGGGTTTACATCGAAGGGTAAATGTGATTTGGTGGGATTTATTGGAATTAATTTTAA
>NW_027107227.1:803015-808743 GCF_000696795.3 Halyomorpha halys
TGATGTGGGATTGGAGGGTTTGGGATACAATGTAAGGATCATTGTTCACTGACAATAAACATGTGTCATCGGCATACTTGGTGAGGATAGTGTTAAGATGGGTTGGGATGTCAGCTGTGAAAACTGTATAAAGGATAGGACCAAGGAGTCTGAAAACTAATAAAAATAATGTTATGAACAAGATTAACTTGTTATTTATTGGAAACAGGAGAATCAACTAAATCAAATCAAACCAAAGTGCATTGTAATTTTTTGATACTGTAAAAATATAGTCAGAACATAGAAAATTAGTATAATATTGGTACTCTTTTCAAATATCATGGATACTGGGTGGAACAAGTCCGGCAAGCGGAACAATACGGCCTATTGGTCCTTTTCCCTAAATATTGCATAAATTAACACTAACATGAAATGATAAAATGAAATTTTAGAGTGACAATAAAAGAACTGAAAAATATAGAATTTATAACAGGATGTCCTGCAGCAGCCTGGGATCCAGTCTTCGGGTTGTGGTTGGGTTTCCCAAGTTTTAGGTCACTGCTCCTTAAACTGTAGGTAACTGGGAGTGGAACTACTAACCTTTTTTTTTAATGTAATCCTCTATTGTCCCTATTTGTAATTACCAATGCAATTGGCTTAAAAAGGAGTGAGACGGGAGATTATTTTCTCTAACTAACCAAGTTAAATAAATCAGGCCCCGAGAACAGTTTTTAGAAGATCGCATTTTGACAGACCTTACTCAGTTTTTTTGTTTTGTTTTTTGTCCCTCGCACAATTTTTTTAGAATCAACCTCAGCAGTATAATATGTAAAATTAAAATTTGATTAGATGACAATGAAACACGGCTACGTTTAAGGTTGATATGACGTATTTTGAGGAGAGACTTAATCAAAATTTAATATTACATTCCTTATTGTTAGTTGATTTTCTTCAATTCTTTTCTCCCTCTTTTTATGCTCAGCCGAGCGTGTACTTATTCATTTCCCCCGCCGGGTGATATACAGCCAACGACCTTTTGTCTGGCCTTAGCCTCCGCGGCGAAAACGCTCCCCTGCTGGGCGCCATATTTTCCAAATGTTTTGTTAGTGTATCGTTGGTTTGCGTTAACAGTATCAGTTTCGTTGTGATATATTTCAACTTGGCTCTCTATACGATACAAGGGCTCCATTTTTTTTTCAGTAAGTGAACGTTTGTAAATCGGATAAACCATGGCCTGATATGTTATTGAAAGTGCATATGAGTATATTAGATTATCAAATGTTTCCATCTCGAAGGTATAATGAGAATATTTGCACTTACATAGCCTGTCCTGTATTCTTTGATATCTTTCGCTATTAACTGTGAACAAGAAGTGTTGCTTTCGTAATTTTACTGGCAAAACGATTACCTTACCTAACCTTAGAATCCCTCGAATGAATGCATAAAAGATAACAGGGAATTATAATTAAATATATATTGAAATGTAATTAAATGAACGCCACTGGGCTCAAGAAGATAAAGAATTTATAAGGACAGATATTGAAATAGTTGTTATTGTTATTATATTCATAGAATGGACGAGGATTCGTTTTAGTCACTCAGTTTTGGTACCATTAAGTGAAAATAAACAAGGGTCAGCACATGTGAGAATTACGTTAGGTTAATGCGAGACTCAGGATCCAGCTTTGAAGGCTACCACCATACCAAAGGAAAAGTGGTAATAAAAAAGGCGATATTTACCAATATCTTTTAAATAAGCCACATTCATTTAATAAGTTAGTTATTTTTAGATTCTTCTTAATTTTATTGATAAAAAAAACCTGTATTACAACAAGAGAATCAGAAAAAAACCTTTGGAACAAAAGAGACAACCGTGCAGTACTGTGTGTTTATTGAATTCGAAATGGGGACATTTCTTTATACACTTTGTATTATTTTCAGAAACAAGGTCAACACTGCACCAGATAACCAGGCACATCAAATAAATTACAAATCCGCCAATCGAACGACCCCAGACAAGGGCTAACAATACGCGGCAAATTGGTGAGCTAGTTTTTAAAAGAAAAAGAGCAGGTAGCTTGGACAGGAGAGGAAGAACACCTAATTGTAGTGGAAGTTGCGGAAGAAGTTGTGAGGGAGCTGGTGTAAATTGGACGACCGAGCCGCCATAACCTTCAACGATTTCCAGTTACCCTGGCATCGGACCTCTTTAAAAGTTAGTCCTCCAGGGCAGTATTTTACGCTTTCGAGATATTCCCTCCTCACGTACAACTGGAAAATCGATTTTCATAGCAAAATAATGAGGCAGGTAAGCGGATAAAGTCGGTAAACAATTACATTCTTCTAAGATCTGTCTCTCATACATATCCAAGTAGTATTTTTAATAAGTAATATGTTTGCTGTAAGCGTTCTGATTACTGTTTCTATATTTATTACAGTTTACAGTTATAGCTGCCAGGGCCATTGACGTAAACTAGTCATGTTAAATTAGTCAAAGTAATGTTATTGTAGTCAATAATTTCAAAAAGGCGCATAGTTCCAAACGTTCGTGATGTGACATTCACATTTTGGTAGACTTATGACACTGGGATATCTCTAGAATTGATTTTTCATGATCAGACACAACAATTGTTTGCATGGAGTCGTTCTCGTTGACGCTGTCTAGCATGTAGATAACGATTTTTTTATTTAACGGTCAGTGTTTTTTAACGACTTTTAGAAACTACACTGGGATGTCTTCAGAATCAGGCCCCTATTTATGAAACATACTACTGATTTACTTAAACTTTTCACATCTGGTAGAAAAAAAAATTCTAATTTTGTTTTTAGTTGGACGTATTTAAAGGCTAGTGCTGTGGATTGGTGTTATTTTATTTCTTGAGTTTTCTCAAATACTATCGGAAAGGTATAAAGCTGTCATAAAGTAAGTCCAGCCTTTATTTATAGAGTACGTCAAATACAATATAAAAAAAACTCCTTTTTTATACCGTATTTGATGTACTCTATGAATTGTACCGTAGGCTGGACTTACTTTATGACAGCCCATTAACTCCAGTCTAAAGCACGACCATTTAAATACGTCCAGCTAAAAACAAAATAAAAAGTTCATATGGTTTTGTTTTTGTCACTCTTAGTGATCAGTGAATTATCTATTAGTTATTAATTGATATTAAGGAGATTAAAGGCTTTGAGGCAATTCAGAAATAGTATAGTTCAGGCATTTAAATGAAGTAAGTAAACAAAAATCAAATTTCTTTCTGTTAATGTAAAAGAAAGAAAGCAATCAAGCCACAGTCGTTCAAAAAAGAAAAAAAATATTGGTTGAATTTTAGATTAAAAAGTCAGGATTTAAAAAAAAAATTAAAGTTTGTTTTAAACGCTCCTTAATTTTTTTTTTTACCCCTTTTCTAAAATTATTGTCTCTTTTTTTCTCTAACATTACTACTATAAGCTATTAATAAATTAAGAGCAGATGAGTTTAAATGTAAACATATATGACGTGTATATGATTATTGGTTATAGTTTGTGATAAAAAATAAATTAATTATACGTCATTAATACAAGATCAGTGGTATTCTAAAATAGCATTAAAATCATGTTCCATATAGTAATATATGCATTTTAAATTTATTTGGATTAATATTAATTTCAGGATTGGATAATAAAGTGATTTTTTTTTAAACAAGTTTATTCACTGTAGTTAGTTATGTTATTTTATGATATCTGAACAATGATTAAACCATTTTCTTCCTATCAATTTTCCATTATAGTGCTAAAATGCATTTTAAGGTGTATTGATCTTAAATAATTTTTGTGCATTTGATATTTTAATCGGTTCTTTGTGAAAGAGCACCTGTTTGGTTCGAGTTAACCTTACGATCCATAACTTAACTAAATATGAAAATTGATCTTAAAACAGTTATTTGCAACATTTTTACAAAGATCGAGAAACTACTTAAGACATAACAATAGTTTTGTCGATTCACCACGTGCATTATACCGATCCTAGATAACTTAACTAAATATGAAAATTGATCTTAAAACATTTATTTGCAACATTTCTGGTTTTAGTAATTGCTTTAATAATATACTCTGTACTCCATCACTACCTCATTAGTCTAGTAAAGAATTTTTTTTTGTTTTTAAGAGAACAAAGGTTTAATTTAGTTAAAAAAGGTAACATCCCGATGTGAGGTGTTATTCTTTTCGAAAACAAAGGAGTGGTGTTCTAAAATTCTATCCCTTGGGATATGAATAACACTAGTACGAGGAACAAAAAATCATTATTTGTATCCCTAAACAATAGCGTAATATTTTTATATAAAACAACTGCAACAATATGAAAACAAGAATTATAAATATACAACGAGATATTCCCATTAAAACTGGTTGAACAAACCCTCATCAACAATACACGCTCTAAACTCACCCCGAGACCACTGTCCCTAACAAAAGAACCGCAAGCAAGAGAAGAAAACCTACGGCTAAGTATAGAAAAACGTGAGGGATGAAAGGCCCCAGTTGTCCTCTGAAGAATCATTTGTCCTGTGGAGAAGCTGACGATAGCTCACAACGGTAGGGTAATGACTTACGAGCCCTGGTCAGCGCTAACGATGTAAAGTGGAAAGTCATGTAGAACAAACAACATCCCCACTTTATTCCTTGCCTTCTATACAATATGCCAACGTTAATCGCACTAATCTATTTATGGTGAACCGGCTCATAAACTACCTACTTCTGGTGGGTTTTCTATGTGGTGGAAAGATTTTTTTCTTTATTATTTACTATATTTTTTCTAATTTTTGAAACATTACCACTGTACCAATAAAGCGTACAAGGGTGAATAAATTTTAGAAATTTAATCCTTAAATTGTTTGATTATATACGCTGAGTGTAAATAAGTAATACGTATAGGTAATTGTTATTTTTTTTTTACTTTTCTACACTTTTTTTTTTGTTTGTATAGGAATGCATTGGTCCGTACCGAACAAAACCGTATTAACAAATGAAAAAAATAAATGAGTCCACAATTATTATCACAGGCGCATTATGGTATGAATTACATTAACTGCCATCACATTATATATAGGAATTTCAGAAACGATTGTAGAATGATATTTTATAACCTTAATGCTACCAGGAAACAGCGGATTTCGGTGGGAAATACAAGGCCATATGATCCTCTACTCCAGACATCCGTCACTATATAAATTATAGAAAATAACTGTTCTTTAAAATATTAAAAATTTATAACTCCCGAGTCTCCGGGATCATTCAGTTTAATATGGTCTTCTCCCCAGTAATTTATGGTGTACGAAGCACATATGCGTTTGTGCTTCCATTTAAACTTTCATTGAATCAGGAACTAAATTCTTTCGGAATAATCAGTCGCAGTGACTTTAACAACATAACCAATTGTTTTAATAAGGAACCAAGGTTTAAATATGAATTTCATCGAAAAATTAAACATATTATTATTATTATTATATGGGCGACAGACCATGAAGGTCTAAGTGCTCGCGCAATGTGTTTCCTTTTACACCGTGCATTTCTTAAAGTGTTCTTTTCGTAGGGTGGGTTAATCACTCCCACTCCTATTTTTTTTAGTGTCACTCATTGGCTAACGGCCTGTGAGTGAGTTTTGCATTATTTCGTGCTTGAAAAAAGCCCAGATGGGACCGGGATTCGATCTGACAACCTTTGAGTTGGTTGACTGGCGCGTTGCCAAGCTGCCCCCATATTATATATA
>NW_027107227.1:808793-813107 GCF_000696795.3 Halyomorpha halys
TAATATATTATGTTATAATATATAGTATAGTATATTAAACATAGTCAACTAATAATAATAAATCAATTCTGCAAAGCAATCGGTAAATCCTTGTCAAAAATTGTGGAAGAACAAAAAATCGAAAAAAGAAAAAGTAACAAAAAATCAAGTATAGAGGTCAGTTTAGTAAAACTGATGAGGTCTTTTTCCTCGTTGCTATGAAGTAATAAGCACTCCCATTGAAGTCTAAAATAAAGAACTATAAAAATAAATTGTCTAAATATGAAGCTTATCTAACTATTCAAAGTTGTCTGTCTAAGCTTTAAGACAGTTTTTAATTAAAAACAAACAGTTCAACTTAAAGAAAATCAGTGAGCATCATTTGTTACTTGTCTCAAACTATGTATATTCTTATTAAAGAAGCAATATTATGCCCGAGCTTATTATATATATCACTATTGTTTTCTCACATTGTAAAGTCAAGACGAAATCGTTTACTATTATTCAAACATAATTACAAATACTGAAATAAAAATATTACGAAAAATAGTAAAAGCTCGAAATGGTAATGCTCTATGAGGAATTAAAACTTTGATCGGGGCCTTTTTAGAACGCCAATAGTAAAAAAAATAATAAATTCAGAAAATTCAATAATCAGAAAATAGAATAAGGAGCTATGAAAAAAATCAATATATTCAGTAATTATATATATTTTTTTGTATTGTATTTTCTTCTTATTACAATTATTGTGAATTGAAACATAGAAAGCTGTATAAGCTTGACTAGTACATATCTTTATTTTAAAAGTTCACGGTTAACTTAATTTTTATTTTTAATGACTAAGTACATTTTATGTATTCCTCCAATTGGATGGATTTTATGATCCAATGGACCTTCTTGATACTGTATAGTGGTTAAAAAAGTTATATGCTACGTTCTACGATATTTCGGTATGGATATTAGTTATGTGTATTCTGGTGGATATTCCAGGTAAATAGAGCTTTTTTTAACTGCAATGTATTTGATGAAAAAGAAATTGGGAACATTTTTTGGAATTTAAACGACGAATTTTCTAAATAGTATAATAATATATTTTTAAAAAAATCATTGTTTATCGAATAATGTCTAAATCTTTTTCGACGATGTAGATTGATTTATTTTCCCTGACTAAACTGTTTTCTCATCTTTGTGTCGGCTTTTCCTTTTCTTCAGCCTTGACGAGGAATAAAAAAACCTAATATATAGGCCCCGCTGGGAGCTGGATGAATTGATGGATGGTCCATCCGGATGATGAACGGATCCGAGGCCGTTCTCATTCGATGAATTCAACTATCCTTGTTGAGAGGAATTTTTTTTAAAGCTGCTATAAGGGTTGCCGTCGGGTAATCTTTCCAACACTATATAGCCCGCAACCAACAGATATTTAGTTTAAGAGCTTCATTTAGCATGAATTCAGCCTGTTGATGAATTAAATTGAAATAAATTGGCCATAAATGAATCAAATTTTTCAATTATGACTACAGTGGTTTTTCTTTTTTTTTGTCTGCTTAAAAAAAAAATTAGTTGACATTTGTTGAAAAAAATTGTACTTATTTTTCTGAACCCCAAGTAAAATTAAGTTAAATTTGAAAAATAAAAAATCAATAAAAGCAGGTTTTGTCATGTAGAATGAAATATAGCATTTCGTTTTCTCCATATTATCACAGTAGTAAAACATTGAAGCCTTGAAAAATATTCTTCTTTTTACGTTTAATATACAGATTTTTTGTCTAGAACGTCTCTAATCAATCATCTTTTGCTTTGTTTTAATTTTTGATGGATGTTACGTTTGAATAAAAATATTAAATAAATAAATAATTATTTAAATTGTTTTATTTTTTGGGTAAGATTAAAAATATAAACGGGATATCATTTTTATCTCTCTGTTTTTTCCATCAATATTTTTCTTCGTCGTGAATTTTTGGGGAAATCATATTTTAAATGATAAAAACAAAATATAATTGATGCTCTATTTTTCTTCTCTTTTTGGAAAGAAGCAACGAATTATATTCGTCTAAGGAGTATTTCTATAGCCGATATCTCTCTCATGTTTCGTGTCAATTCCCTTGGCAGGCCAAGGTACGTCTTTAAATAACTAATCTCAAGACGGAGAGGCTAACAGAAAAAGCTTATTAAATAAGAGATAAGCATTCTCAATTATCTGATGTACAGTAGATATATCGACTTCCTCAGCTAATTGATCGAAATATATAGTTTAATTTTAATGGAAATCGTTAAGTTAAATTAATCTCTTTACATTTTGTACGTCACTTGAGGTTTCAAAAAATTAAAGCATGCCAATGATTCCGAGTTTTGCTATACTAAGATGATTATTTTAATTCATATTTCGTTTTAGATATTCTTAATTAATATTAATGATCTTATATTTTTTATGATATGCAAAAGCCCAAAAAGTTTAATAATATTTTAAATTTATTTATTTATTTTTGTGACTTTTTTATATTGCTGTTTTGTAAAATATGACATGGGAAATTTTCATCAATGATTCTTTAACACGATGATCATTAAAAGTTGAATCTTTGAGCAAGCAAAACATGTACCCTTAACAGGGGCAAATTACACAGGCTCTTATCTGCAATACACACAGGTCTTGCAAAATGGTATCCACTCACGCCGTAATGCACCAGGTGTAAGTGATCCCAATGAGACGTTTAGTTTCAATATTTAATAATTGAAAGATTAGATACATCTGAGTTTGCAAAGATGAATCAAATAATTTTGAGGCAAAATAATTGACAATCAATATAAAGTTTTTTTTTATGATTAAAATAATTTAATTTAAACAAGTTATTTAAAGAAATACAATGTAAAAAATAAACTTATATATGGATGAAACAATATCTTAGTTTATGTAAGTTTTACAATAATACGCGTGTATTTTATAATGAATTTTGTGTTTTATATTGATAAATACATTAATTTAATAGTAAAAGAAGAAAAAATGACCTAGTGGAAAAGAACAGCTGGCTGGGAAAAAGAAAAAAACAATAAAATATTTGTATATATATACCGTAACATGTATATATAGTAGTAGTATATATAGTATAGATGAAAACATATAATTTTAATAATTTGACTGTAACTATAACTTATTAGTTAGAACCTTCATAATTCTCATGAACTCAACCTCTTTATAAAAAATCCTCCATTCAAGAGTACATGCAAGAAATAAAACTATTTCCACTATCTCATAGTACAGTATAGTACATAAACTGCCATACATGACCCAGGATAGATGCACATCCTTCCACCACTTCCGTACCCACCCACACAAACCTATTAGCTAGTGATCTTGGTTCCCAATCAATTCCTGATAATCCCCCGAGCTGACTGGAATGTATATGGCTCCGTGACCTTCTGGTATAGAATAGTAATCGAAGTGTTACTAAATAGCTCCTCTAGAACGAATTATTTTTATTGTATATTATTACTATGCAGTTTATTCACGAGTATTCTAAATGAATAATTTACCATCGCTGAAGTTGCTAACATAATCAAAAGGCAAGATCTAAAAATAGCGGGTCAGAGTATATAGATTTGTTTTAATATACAATGATCATGACCTGGTTGCTATTTTCGGCCATAACCTACTTCATAAATTCATCGATAAGGATGGTGCACTGCAACCTTAATTGGTTCATAAAAAACCCATTAGTCTAATAAAGATCCTCCATATTATATTTTCAAATAAAATTTTAGTTAGGTTTTTGTATTATTGATATAGCATAATACAAAAACTTTATTTAATTGATAGATATTACAATATGCCACACTATTGTGGGCAATAGGTAATGATGGTGAATGGTCACATTCATACTAAAATAAAATAAAATAAGAAATGTACATAAAAATAAATAAAATGTCTCTAAAAATATATACAAATAGAAGGATAAAGAAAATGAACATAATCAAACTTTTGTATTATTAAATACACAATAAAATTTTTACTACCTTCACAGAGCAATTACAAATTAATTTTCATTTTAATAAAGCGACATAAATGCGAGACCAATTAGACGCCAATTCCTGAAAATATCTTCAAAGTCAGATCAAGGGTTCTATAAATTATGTCCGAACACAGAGTTGAATAAAGACAGAAAATCAACCAAATTCGTTCCTGCATTTCTGAAACGTAAATGTTTTCGATACTGAGAATATTTTTTGTTATTCATTTCTTATAAGAACGCAAAGGTTCCGTAATGGTGAAAAAATAACACCTGAAAAAATATTTATAGTTTAGATATTTCACAGACTCATATAAAATATAGATTGATG
>NW_027107227.1:816427-818086 GCF_000696795.3 Halyomorpha halys
GAAAAATTTATATAGTGTCAAAGGTAATGTAGGAGTGAATCTCGCACTTTACCAGTAATTACCAGATTAAATTTGAATAATTAATTTCTAAAAAAATATTTTTTTGTTTGGTTAATAAACTTTAATAATAGCAATGATATTGACGAAAATCGTTAAGCTAAAGGAATCTATCCTACTCAGTATCATAAAAAAAATTATATTTCAAAACTGTTCAGAGCTATCCAAGAATTCGGATTGTTGCAGTTCAATTGTGGTAACGCATTGGTAAATAATATAAATATTAATTATACACAATAATAATAAAATCAAAAAGTAATATCTTATATCACCTTCAATAGTTTAATTATTAATTTATCCGTAATGTTTGTAAATGATTGCCCTCAAAATCTCTTTTGATGGAACAGGTATCGGATAACCAAACTTATCCTAATTCAACCCCTGAGGCAGTAATCACTAACTGCCTTCAACCTTGGCTTACTAATACCGATTATGAATGAATAGAGCAATACTAAACTTGAATTAACTAAGATTATCGACATAATTATCATAACCAAACATTACTATGGGACATGTTTGCTTAGGATATTATCAATGTGTACGTGATTTTTAATCTTTTTTTTCTCGTTACTTTGTTTTAATTGATTATTTTTTATAAAAAACAAAATCCTACAATACGATAAATCCCTAGTGGTCCTTCTTATGCCACAAATAAAATTGCGATAAGATCCCCATATGATGTAGATTTGGCGCAAATAGCTAAATCTATCTTAAATATAAACCCTACATCTTCACCCTACTAATCGAAGCTTTTGAAAAGGTGGTCCCCAAAGTTACTAATGTAGAAATGCTACTCCGCTGATGAGCAAATGTTTTCTTCAAGCGCTAAAAAGCTGATACCAAAAACCAGGACCGTTTAACAAATGCATATATTTCCACTGACTTTTTTTCTCCATAAGATAGCCATAAAATTCTTTCATTGCTCATTTTCATCTATTTCGTTAATACCAGTAATCAGAATTGGACAAGAATTAGTACAACTAACACAAAAGAACTAGAATTGCGTAAATAGATAAAATATTTCTCAATCAGTGTAACTTAGTTTAATTGAAAAAAAGAGGTGACTTCGCCTTCGTAACGGGGGCTACTTAAGAACTCGAATCAGTGCTATATTTCTTGAGTTAAGGTGTAGAGTGAAAAGAATATTTAATATAAGAATATTAGTCCCCTTTTAGACAAATATTTAATTCGTCATTAAAATGTCGATTTCTTTTAGGTGTTCGCTAATGGAAGAAGGTAGCTGAAAATAAATAGAAAATTCGAAAATGTATCAAATAAATTATTATGCAAAACGAGAAACAGTATGCATATTATATTGACTAATAAAAATAAATTCATTTATAAGGGAATATTAAATGGCATTTTCATTTGGGAAGATCAAAGGTGTCCTTATCTCAAATTAATAATTTATTGTACTTTTCTCAGAAGCCAACCATTATAAGATATTTAAAAAGCACCCCTGTCTCGATTGTCTACTTTAACAATTTTTATGAATTCCAAGCGAGTTTCAAATTCAGTTCTATTACAGAATGATATAAGAGAGATTTAAAAAAAATTATTTATTTATTTTAATTTTAAAATTTTATTTTATTTTATTTTAAA
>NW_027107227.1:818136-840530 GCF_000696795.3 Halyomorpha halys
ACAGTAATTAATTAATAATAAACATAAAAGAGTCTCACAATGACGAAAATGAAAATTATGTTTTCATCGAAATATCCTAACCACTTACTTTAAATTACAGTATAGATATATTTTATATTTGCTACTTTCTGCTTGAAATACTTTTTCATGCTAAGAAGAAAACAAGTAATAATAAAATAATAAAAAACAATAAAATAAAAATTACAGTTTCAATTACTAAAGCTTATGTATGAATCACTCTTTGTATATTCTACGTTCATTACATTATTCAGTGAAGAATAATAAATGGACCTCTATAGAACTATCCGAAACTATAAGATAGTATTAAAATATGAGACACATTTTAGCTAACAAATTAGGAGTTTAGTGAACTAACCCAGTAATTAGAACTGATCCTATGAACTATCTGCTTCATTATGCTAACCTGTAAAAGTGACCCTTCATAAGAAGAGCGAAAGATTTATTGTTCTGTAATAAAAAAGTCCTAAAAACATAATTAACGCAACATAATTGAAGATTAGCTCGAAATATTACATTAAAAAATTATAATTTGGATGATTTTGAATTGGTTAGGCTACATATTTTCTGTAAAAGATCAAACTTTCATATTATGTAGGCATTGACATGACGACATGACGATATTCTAGAAAGTAAATAGCGTACGTAAAAAGTCGTACGTTTTTTAAATATTTAAAACTATGCAAGTCTAAAAGTGTTTCCACAATTTTGAATAAGAAATGAGCTAGGTGCGACAATGACATTGGGATACAACACTTTATAAATAACCATTGTTCAAACACAGTTTTAGAATAATTAAGAAATATTAAAAAAAAAAAATATTTTTACAATTGATTCAGGTTCTCACAGCATATTACAAATATTAGAATATATTAACGTAGGACACACCTTTGTATGTGCTATTCGATTTGTGTGAACAAAAAGATTTCTGAATTGAGTATTGTTAACATTAAATCGAGAAACGAGATAAGCTATAGGAAGTATATGATTGAATATTGGAATGAAATAAATTATAATAGAACAATAATTTATAATTATTATTAAAATAACTATGGCTCTTACAATTTTTTGACAACCCCTCTAATGGTAAAATTATCTGTTAAAGTTAAGTTTGTGGAGCACCGACCAAGAGATTGTGGATCATACTTATAGGGGGATTGTTATGATTAATTTTTTTTTTTTTTACAACTCGTTTGAAAAATACATTAGTGCAATTTTAAATTAAAATAATAACATTTGTATAGAACCAACAATTGAAAAAATAACATAATAAGAACAAGATAATTCAGCAGGATTAACATAGGAATCACATATGGAGGAAGATACAGATATTATTCCAGTAATAAGGATAAAGATACCGAGGTAATAAGGACATTCATGTCTATCATATATTAATATTATGATTAGTTGATCTATCAATAAAATATTCGTATTATATAAATTAAATATTGTTGTAAATTAATATAATATTAAATATTATGTAAGAAATAGTAAAAGATGAGACGAAAAACTTATCAAAGGTAATATTTGTCTATTTGCTAAATTATGAGATTAATTAAAATTTTGTCGTCCCCTTTATAAGTAAATTTGCCAATAAACTGGAAATTACTAATACCTTTGAAGTCCAAACTAATTAATTTTTGAGATTCAATAAAATTCGGGCTCTATAATGGAAGGATTTTTGTTTAAAATTATAAGACCTCTTGTTTTTTAAACCTCTTTAGTCGTTTTAAATAAAAATAGTCTATAATGAGTGTAAACAAATAACTAACAGATAGTAAATGCTATCATGACGGAAAAAAATCAAACAATTTATACTATACGATAATGACACAGTGGTATGGTCCAATTAACTCCGAAAGCATTGCATTTGTTAAAAAAATTAAAACTAAAATTTATTCCTAAACAGTGGTTTAAGAAATTTTATTTAATAATTTTTAAAATATTTATTTCATTACAGTCACCTCTTAGTATAAAAATAAAAATTATGCAATAAGAGTTTTTAAAGAAATTATAGAGAAAAAGAATTAATGATGATTTCGGGACCTACTTTCTATTCCTTCAAGTTTTTTATTTTACCACATATTAATAAAACTCCTCTAAAAAGCTCGTATACTGACACGAAATATTGTTTGTACTGCCAGGTTAATGATCATAAACCTCTGTTTGCAATCTTATCATTTTGTTTTAATTTAAAAAAATTAATAAAAATTCATTTAATTAATTTTATTGTTCAATTCACGATCGCGATCGTTATCGTTGTATTCCTTTGTTAATCGTTAATTCAAGTTTTCCTTTTAATCACTGACGCTAATAGGTTGCTGGCATGTCATAGTAGCTTTGGCAAAGAAAGCAGAGCTTGCTATAGGCTGCCCCATCCCGACCACAGCAATTGTACCAGTCATAATAACTTCAATAACCCCTGACCCCAGTCGTTGTGGGGTCGGCAAGAATGATAGTGACAACATTTAAGACCTCAACTGCCAATTAGTCAAGAGGAAGGAATGTAGGGAGAGTGCTAGTGGCCCCATCGTGGATCTAACAGTGAGCAATGGGCTTGCTATTCCCAAGTTTTTATTAAATATCATGGACGCATCTGCTACTCCCCCTCCGAATTCGAACCTCCTTGAATATTGGATCCATAAATCAGTTTCCTTAGAGTCTAGTGAAGACCACCTCCCCAATTCGATTCGAAGTCGTATCTACCATACCTTTTAACGGATAAAAAGTTTAAAATCTTGAGGGGCTTCTTGATTCCAGCCGGATATGAGGAAATGGACAACTATAAAACATTTTCCTCAATGTAAAAATGAATACTTGCAAACAAAATATACACGTCGAATATTAGATTTTTTCTAAAGATATAATTAATAAACCGAAATAATGCATACTTACAAGCCAGAAAAGAGTGAAGAGTGAAAATCAGAATCTATTTTTGTCAAAATGGAGCTACCAATGCTCGTACAGACTGTAACTTATTTATAACTTTCAATCATTCCTTATTCATTTGAAAAAACAAATAGAAGCCTTGGCATTAGTGATACAAAATACTGTGGAAGAAATTGTAGTATGTTACGCTTTTTTATTGATTAAAATTAAAATTATTAAATGTGTCTCCCTGTTTTCCCAGCCCCATTGAAATAGTTAAACCAGAATTATATAAATTGATTCACAATACACTATTTAATTTTATTTTAACGGCCCCTCCCCGTTCCAATAATCCACTAGCGTAAGCCAACCAAGTTTACAACCTTCATTGGACCCCTCACCTAACCTTATAATGCCAAAAGGCAATCCAAGGTATCCTTAACACCCAGCTATACATATAGCATACCTCCTACATGTACGTACCAAATACCCACTAACATCATTACAGGAGGGTATGAAAAAAAAAATATAATAAAATACAAATACAATTAAAATAACTTAATTATAAAATCTTAAATATAAATAAATTTAAAATTAACATGAAGACCCGTATTATAACCAGGAAGAGGATCTTGGGACCATTTTATTTTAGGACGGTCCAGAATATCAAAATAAATTGATTGGGACGAGATTACGAACTTCATGTTCTGTATAGGGTCTGCAACTACATGTATCATAAGGTTATTTAGAATAATTAAAAAAAATAATCAATGATGAATTGGATTTGAAGGACTATTCAAAAAACTATATTGAGACGTATTGTGATTTTAAAATGTTTTTCTGATCTGATTTTTTTCCTTGGTCCATAAATAAATTCTTATACACATTGAAATATATGCTTTTATTTATTATCCAACTCCAAAAGAAGCTGCATCAATTAAAAGATTTTAAATTAATACAAAGATTGAATAAAATATTCGCATATACAAATCGTATAAATAAATCGTTTCCGTTCTTCTCTCAAATATAAACAAATGCCGAAATATTCACTACAGGTCAGATACATTTAAAGATTTTAATTAATTAATTTAATTGCATAGATTTTCTTACCTAATATTTTTATATATGTGTTTTTAGGCTGCGTTTGGAAAAAAAGAAACATTTTATTTCCATTTAATATCAAATCAATTAAATAAAATTTTAATTTAAAATATCTGGTCCATTTAAAGGACTTTTCCAATAGTTTTGAGGAAAAATCCAGTAAAAAGTTGTTTGCAGTATCTTCCATTTTTTTTTACATTATATAAATTACATTCTATAGCATTGATAGATAATTTCTGAGTTATGTAAAAATTAGTTCCCTTTTCCTATTAGTTTTTCTTCCTCTTTTTTTATAGGGATCTGCGATACATACGAAAAGCTATAGGGATTTAAGGACAACACTTAAGGCGATTTTAAACAAAAAAGTGAATCGGCTATTAAGTATGTGATGTCAATTTGGTACGTAGGGATCGGGAGCCAAAATCTTACGAAAAAAAAGTAACAAAGAAATCGGTCCTCCCGTTCATGAAATAGTCGTGGCGGAGGCACACAAATATTTTGCACGATCGCTACACTCTCATTGGGCAGTAGCGGAAGTAAAGTTTAAAAAAAAATAAATAAATTTCATATTTCTTTAATATTTGGTGAATTCCTGCACGATATAAAACTAATAGTTTTAAGAAATAAATGAAAGAGAGTGATGTGTATGATTCAAAGAGTCTAAAAATTAAATACAGAATGAATCTTATAATTCCATAAGCTGTTCCGATATGGAGTTACTGTTTATTCTATATGGCCTTAATGTTTATAATATTATATTATTATATATTATTAAGAAGGGAAAAGCACAACTTGTGAACGTGTTTTATTTACACTATTATAATTGAAATACATATTCAGAGATAAGAGCGAGTGATCATAAGGAGTAAGTGATGTTTCAATCTAGGACTTCTATTCATGAGCTAGATCCCCCTTAAATACCTAAGAAGAGATATTACTTCCTAAGTTAGTAATTTGTATGTAAATTGCAGTAAACTAGAGGTCTCCCAACTATAACGTAACGCCGAGCGGCATTTTATAACTTGTAAATACTTGTTCTTAATTAATGATATATTCAATTAATCAGTTTAGCTAAAATCTTGACCGAAGATGATGATCTGAAATTCAGGTCAAACGTCGGAACGAATAAATAATTTGGTTTATTTGTGTTCTTTTTTCTGACCGCACCCCCGACCAACTTTTCCACTTATTAATCTACGGTCAACTATCTACACCTCATTATGATTCAAAATAGCAGTTACTATATAATGTTTATTATTCAACAAAGTACAAACATATTTTTTTTATTTAGTATCTGGTGTTAGAGATGTTCTACTTTGGCGCTTCCTACCCCGGAGATCATCAGAAAAACTTAAGTCATTCCTGAGTCCAATTATAAATTCAAAGGACTACTGCCTCTTTAAACTTTTTCCTACTTGACTAAACTGTAAATAAGAAAGTTCCGTACTTTATCTCCTCTGGATTTAGAAAATAAGCATAACTGTCTCTGAAGCGGTATATCATTGTAGGGAAATGAGAGCCATAGTCAACATTAATTTTTTTTGAGAATTGAGAATTTTTTTATTTTATAAGTTGCGAAAATAGCCGATTCCTTTTTTTAAATATTTTTAAAAAGATGTTGAATAAGATTATTAAAAAAATTTACTTGTTTTAAATTATGTTAAGCAGAATCTAGGAAATCTCAAAACAATTCTAAGTATGTATTATTAATTGAAGTAAATTAATATATGCACATAAGAAAACAATGAATACTAAAAGTAATTAAAATGACTAAAAATGTTTTTTGAAAGCAAATAAAATATCAGAACTGTTTTAATTAACATTTTTATTTATATATTTTTTACTAAGCTTAAACCGTTACTAAGCACATAATTGGGATCCAGTCTTTTATTTGAATTTCAACTAATGAGATTTTATAGATATTTTTTTTGTGTAAGTGTTGATTCAGTCTGTGATTTTGATTAGTACTAAAAAAGGTTATTATAACTTTTTTTACGAGACAATTCGGATCTATATTAGGGGTATTCACGGAACAATGTTGAATGGGAAAGTGAATTAAAGTCATGTTGATGTGATAAATATAACTGATAACACACTTTACTTTAACTTCGTCGATTTCAATAACCGAGAGGTTTTTTAAGAGGTTTTCGTATTAGCTAATTATTTCAATTCATCAGGACACTTCTTTCAAATGGAAAGTAAGAAAATTACTCATAAACATTCTGGAAAGCGATGACTGGAAGGATACAAAAATATCCATCATTACAGAAAATTCGTTGAAGTAAGGAGTAATTAATGTTTTTTAACAGGACATAAATTTAGAGCTGCCATACTCGAGTAACAACCTGTGTCCAAAGAAAAGAAACATAAACTATTAAATATTAAAATAAAAACGTAGGATCTTCATTATAAAGCGGATCATTACATCACTGCACTCCCAATAAGTAAATGTGTTAAATTAAGATATGAAAGTCCCACCTAGCATAAAAAAGGGGACTTAAGGTTGAGATAGGATAAAATAAGATATAAACCACACCAATGATATGCATAACAATGCAAAAAATAAAGCTGCCGAAACCTCATCTCAATAAAGTTATATTATTGACTGATGCTCAAGAACCACAAAAAAAAAAAAATAATAATAAAATAACTACAACAGTCAAGCAAAAAAGTTATCAATATATATATTTAATATTAATAATAGTCTTTAAATGTATACTGACTAATTGGTAATTGGTGTAAGCACACAATAAACATAACATATTTAAAAAATACAATTTCAAAAGTTTTAGGACTCAATTAATCAATATTAATTAAAATAAATAACTGTGGTAATTATTTTTAAAAATTATCCTGGCATCTGGTAGAACCAAATATAGCATTATGTATTTCATGATGGCTCTCGAATAGGTTTTCTAACATAATCTTTACACACAAAATTTATCATCGAGGCATCGTATGCCTACCCTCGCCGGTGTCACTTTGATTATTTTAACTCTCATCAATCTTAATATTGATTAGTGGTTTCAAAAAAATTATCAAAACTAAAAAGTATGTAATTATTGGGCCGTCAATTAAAGAGGAGGAGCGCGTGAGGCTGCTCCAAGTAAAAAATGATTAAATAACTCAATTAGCCTAAGGAGATTAGGAGATGAATGACAGATGCTAACGAACAAAGTGAGGGGGAACCGCGTCAAGGGAAGCAATTAAAAATAATAATTTGCTTAGCAAATTTTCTGGTATGCATCAACAACGGGACGAATAAAACAAATTGTCACGGGGAGAGGGGGGGGTTCTAACATCGTTTCTTGTCACGGCCTGTGAGTGATGGATAATCTCTTTAAAATCGAATAGCCTTTGTTTCAGCTATAAATTGCAATTCAATTCCATTTTATTTTCGTACCTTTTTTTTTTTAGTAGAAAAAATATACAGTGGACTTCAATTAATTGAAACACGTCGGGTAATAATATTCAGTTCCTATTATATGGAGATGAAAAAACAGAACAAAAAAGACTTTTGCACAACTTGTGAACGTGTTTTATTTACACTATTAAAGTGATTTTTCTGCCTTTCTGAATAATGTTATATATTTTTTTAATTCTCTCTCTCTCTCTCTCTCTCTCTCTCTCTCTCTCTCTCTCCCCCCTCCTCCTCTGCTTTTTATGGCTATTATAGTATTAAAAAATTGCGCAATAGGATTATTTTCGAACTAAATTTAATTATTAAACACCACCGCCATCGTAAAATATCTGTAGTGAATTTACATAAAGAGGAGCTTTTTATATTGTTCACAGAATTAAATTACAGTGGCCAAATTATAAGAGAGCGTCGAAGAGCAAGGAATTCAGAAAAAAGGAAAATATGATGGCCTAAACACCTCAAAATAGTATGTATAAGGAGGTGTAAATCCTACATATACAGGTGCAAGAGCTTCAAATATTTAACAGAAGAAAATTGTTTAAGGGTAGAAATAAAAGCTAGAATAGAGGCTGCGCGTAGAAGTCCTTTCTTTTCTTTATTTCTTGAAATTTACAACAGTATTTAAACTAAGAATACAAAATATAAAATTTGATAAGGTATAATGACCAAATTTGTAAAGAAACCACTCATGAGTAGCACTCTAATAACATTTCAATATAATAAGTTTCAAGGTAATCTTATTTTCAGGCACTTAGGAGGGTTATCGGGAATAGAAAAGAAAGCAAGGCTAGAACCTAGAGGGCTTGGGTGGTTAGGGAGTTATTATCCTTGATTAAACAACTATTTTATTATATTCGTCTGACATCGCAATATTGTCATTACATAACTCTGCTATTTTTATTTGACTAGAGAATGAACATACACAGTTTTGGGCAAATATCTACACAGATCGGCACGTGAGGCAGCAGTTGGAATATTTTGGAGAGTAGCGTGGAGAATGTCGGCCAGGTATGCGGACCACTATATCAACCCGTGGGTTGTGGGTCTATTGAACCCGAGTACACAAAACAGAATCCCGGGTGATTACAAGCAGGACTAACAACCTACTTCTATTATTTAGGATCATAGTCTGTTGGATAGGTAGACGAATGTGCGGAAATATGCAAAACTAGATATTTCGATAAGTCCATACAAATGTTGGATTCCTTTATTTGGGCATTTATAATTCAAAATTTACCAACAAAAAAAATTAACTTAACTTCGCTCTTGAAGACCACCTATCTGTCTTAGAGAAATAGTTCGTGAAATGAAATATTAAACTAAACCCACAAAATTGTATCATAGATTTATATAGTGCAGAACTAGTATACAAGTTATACTAACCAATGAACTGATCTATAAGAAAAGTTTAAATATCACAGAATGTATCCCAACACTCAAACGTACTTAAAATACTCATAGCAGATTCTCCAAGTCAGAAGATTGTAACCGTTGTATATTTATTTATAGGCATCTAACCCTTGATCAAAACGTACGATTCCATTAAACATATTCAGAAACACTGTTTGATTCCTGACAATCAATAGAATCGTGTAAGTGCAAGCCAAATATATACATCGACTATCATTGACTGTAACAGTTGTTGAACAGGAACAAATTAAGCATTACTCGAAATATAGATAATTTTGCTGGAATAATTTAAGACTCTAGTCTACAACTACATCTACTTCACGGAAAAAAGTCCTCAAAATCGAAAGGTTTGAAGAGTGTTTTCATTTTTAAACATAAAAATTTGGTCCCGTGTCTGCATGTAGTCTAATTCTTGATACCGTTAATTAGATTTCAATGGAATTTCTAGGGATATTGCCCGTACTTAACTGGGCCTATATTAATTTTATGAAACTTCATCAACAACTTTCACCAGCGCATGCGCAAACGCATTTCCCTTGACATCTACATTTCGAGAACAGAATATGCCACAGCAACAGCTTTCGCTAATGATATCGCTGCCTCTATTACTAGTTAATGCACCCTACTATTAATTATAATATCACTGTATATACTAATAATACAGTAAAGATTTGCAAAGAGTTTGGCAAAATATAATAAAAGGATATAAAAAATAATTTGATGGAAATGCAGACCAAATATAGGGCTTAGTTAAAAGGTTTCAATAATAGAAGAAATCCACAAATAAATAACATTTATTTACACTAAAAATTTATATTAATTATTATATTTACAATTAAAATTCTAATTTAAATTGAACTTGATTGAGTACAAACTTCGATAGAAATTTATGATTTTCGGCTAACTTAAAATAAAAAGAAGACAATCAGTGAAACTGAAATGATATTGACTACCTCATTTGCAGTACACCTTAAGCTTATCACTACTCATAAAGTTTTGTAAATTCGTAAAACTATTTCATATTAGAATTTTTTTATGGCACAACATTACTTTCTTGTATTACAAAATCAAGAGAAAATCCTTTGTGATCAAGGCAGAATGATATATTATCAAAAATAGTAAAAGGTACATCAGTGCGAAGATATATAATATTGCTCCAAGAGGATAGCACCAATACACCTTGATACTGCCAAGAATTAAAGATTTCCCAAACAGAAGTTGAAATAAATATTATGAACTCCTCCAGACTTGCCTCGAAGATAGGTGGAAAAAGCTACTTCATAATCACATTTTATTCACCATCATTTAATTATTAACTAGAAAGTATCAGGGAATAACAAAAATTGAAAGACGATGATTTATATGGCTCTTAAAATGCCAATCAGCAGTTTAAGGAAGTTTTCTAGACAAGTTTGATTGTTTGTAGAGGATGTAGGAGGCTATAAAAAAAATTAATGGTGAAGTATAGGTTCGATTTATGAACTTCGCAAATATATTTTTTCTTTTGTGTGTGTGTATTATATATATTGTATTGTATTATTCAATTTTCCAGTAATTATATAAACATTTGTTAATAAATGAAGAACCAACCAAATTCCCAAAATTCCATATAAATCTTTCTAACCATCCTAATCCTTTAGTTCAATCCATATCTAGTTCCACTCATCCCTACAATCTACCTTGAAGGTTGAAACTGCAGTGGCCAAGAGACTTATTGTAAAATAAAAATGGACAATTGGAGTTCTGGCAATGGCCAGATTCTCCACTCAAGTTGAAGGATTGCGGCTTTAGCGCACTTGCTCAGCCTTCACTAGCTCATTACCAGTCCATGCGGCGAGAGGAATAGAGTGGGCTCAGGGATCCTCAGGTCGATTGTGTAAATATTGTATATAAGAGTGTAAATGTGACTAGAGATTCTTTTATTTTTATCATTATTTTATTTATTTATTTTTTCATGCACATAGTTTGATTATGTTAATTTTCTTTATCCTTCTATTTGTATATATTTTAAGATTTTATTTACTTTTTCTTTTCATTTATTTACTTATTTTTCATTCTTATTTTATTTTATTTTAGTGAGAATGTGATCATTCATCACTATTACCTATTGCCCACAACGGTGTGGCAGATTGTAATATCTATCAATAAATAAAGTTCGAATGAAAAAAAAAAAAAAAAAAAAAAAAAAGCAATAACTTAATTATACTTGTATGGATAGTATATATTGTAAACAAATTCTTCCTATTTAAGTTTCTATTTCAGAGAAAGATCCGATTAATAACCATTTATAAACAAATTATACAAGCAACTTCACCTTAATTTCATCTTCTTCTGTAACTCAGTCATGAGTTTTCTGTGATACATTATTAGAACGTAAAAATTGAAAAAATATATATAAAATATAAATGAAAACTAGATTTTTGATTTATTTCCCAGACTATATCCTGGAATGAAATAAGTCTGTTCTCGTTATTGTGAGGAAAAATAGTATTTCAGAGGCATTAACGGAAAGAAGTTTTTAAAAAAGTGGGAAGTATATTCCTGCTCTTGACAAGAAACATTACATCAACCTGTCCTACCTTGCAACTGAAGGGTTCCCTTTATCCACTTTAGCCAACAATTTCCTACCAGCCACTAAGTCCATCAGCTACAATAATTTTCTCATATTTTGTTTACTATAGAATATGAATGTATTAAATTTAATTTCTTATAATAGCTCAATAAAAATTTAAAATTAAAAAAACAAAACATTTCTTTTCCATTTTAAATAGACTTTTAATTCGCTTCAATTAAATCAGGAAATTTACATTTTAAAAATAAGGCTTCAAATTCGTACATAGAAGCCCAAAAAGCGAATAATAATACTTATATACTACAGGCTTAGCGAACACGAAGGTTCAATACCGATACCACCAATTGCTGTCTGCATACATCTGTCCAGTGATGCACGTCTAAATCCAAATGAACAAGACCAGTTTTAATATACTTCCCACCAGTGCCTCTCGGAATTTCACTCGTCGATTCAGTGTTCATTGACATTTTAGAGGTCCGTTCTCTACTAAGTTCTATCACCTTATTCGCCACAATCCTACCGGTTCGAATATTTCACGCAATACTTCATTTTCGAAAACTTCAAGTTGCTGATGTAAGAGACCACGTTTCACATCCGTAAAGAACAGTTGGATTATAGTTTTGTCAATTTTAACTTCTAAGTTTCTGGATTTTGTAACTTCACTCCTTATTGGGTTAAACAATTTCGAATTGAAAAATAGCAAACATTTCTGGCCTTTAATCTTGTCCTTATTTCATCAACTTTTTTCTTTCAGGTTCCGCAGACCCTAAATACTGAAGCATATCTTTCTGTTTCAATGTACATCTATATTAGCGAAATTTTTTCCGTTTCTACAGCTAATCATTTATTTTGTTTTATCCGTATTTATTTCGAGATTTACTTTCTTACCAGCTCCTATCAACATAGTTCTATTTAGTTTCATAGTTTCCTCGTCCTCACTAAATAGTACAAAATCATCAGCATACCCTAGCAAGGATATTTTACTGCCCAGAGTTAAACCTTTTTGGTATGCATCCTATATCCCAACGCAAAAAAAAATAAGACGAGCGAAAGAGAACCATCATTACATTAAACACGAGCGAACTACAAAAAGAACACAAGAAACAATAAATTTAAAATAAAATTGAATCGGTTTTATTATTGCCAGAGACAGATTAGTTTCGCCATTATGAGTTTTAAAATGTGACATCACTATGGAGTTCAATTATCTCAAAAAAAAATAAATAAATAAATTCTCTTCTCATAAATTCTCTAACAAATCAGACAGTCAAATTAAAGAAAAAAAATTATATTTCAACTTTTTACGTGGAATTTCCTTGCTTGCAACTCATAAGTGTAATGCAAAGATTGCAAATCAATATGGAAGAGGACGAATTAACATGAAGAGTGACATAACGAAAATAAAAAAAATGCTATAACTCCAATTTTAACTAATGTAAACTGAGAAGCTAATTTTTTGAAACTCCAGAAGTATTTTAAATTCCGATTCTGCTTAGAAGGTTAACAGTGTACTTCGTTAAGTACATTGTTAAGTCTAGCTGAGCCTGTGTCTATCCGATCGAGTACCACTCAATTATCATAATATGATTAAGCCCTATTATCCTCATCACGCTTAAGTCCTATTATCATAATATGACAGATTGGATTGCGGTCCGAATAGGTTAGCTGTGTTTGTTGCACTTGTAACAGTGTGGCCTCACTTATTGTCTGATCAAGAAATATCTCGTGGATGTGGCTTTTTTCGGATTAGTTAAAAGACGAAATATTAATTAAAAAGAACAAACTAAGAAACCAGATATTTTTTTTTGCCTGCGATCAAAAACAAACCGGATACAATTCTAGAGCAGTAGAGGATACAAAACATTAAGCTATCCAGAAATAAAAAATGAAAACCTTTTAAAAAACTTTAAATGGGATGGGAAAAAGTCTAAATCTGGACCAGCTAACTAATTTTTAATTAAAATTGGATTCAAAATATCTTAACATTGGCAAAAAACTATTAAGAAAATTAAACACAATGAATATAAAATGGATAGAACCACAGTGATATTTAATAAAAATCAATAATTTTAAAAAGCTAGGGGGCCAGAGAATTAAAAAAAAATTATATGCAGTTTCTTATTTGACATATTATTGAATAAGGAAAAATTTTAGGAAAAAGTTGACTCTAATATTGAGAAAAAGGGATCGTTAAACAAAGTTTTTAAGATCTCTCTCTTTTTTTAGGGAGGAAAGGGCAGAGAATTAAAAAAGGAAGTTACAATTGAATTTAGAATTTTTTGTTATCGTATTCGTTTTACATTAGCTGAGCAAACGTTTCAATCATCTAAAATTTTCATCTTTATCATAGACTATCTCGATTTATTTTTGTCTTCGATTACTTGATGTTTCGGGATTATATCACCATTTAAATATATATCTATATAATCATTTTTATCATCCAACTAATATTTTACTTTTTGGCAACCTCAATTTGCTCAATTCCATATCTAGCCTGTCCAATTTCGCACTTAGTCATTTTCAAATTAATTTCTAATGTTTACTTATGATCTAATTGAGCTAAATTAAACATTTATAATTAATAATTTTTTCATTATATTTAAATAAAATGTTTTTATATATTAATATTTGAATGTGTGTTTAAATATAAACACGCCGTTTTTCAGGTTCATAGGGCTCATATTTTAGCAAATTTACTCTACTTTAAATGTTGTTTTATTAGGTTTTCAAGTGTTGTTAGTAGCTTTAAAGATATGGAGCTTCAAATAAAAATATTAATTGTTTGAAACCGCCGCCATTTTTGTAGGTACTATGACCAGACTAGTAGACTCTCGTTAATCAATAAAAATTCAAAAAAGTGCTATCAAAGTTGTTATCTGTTAATGTCAATTTTTTTTTTGCACAAAAAAACAGGCTCGCGGACTAAGCAGTAAACTGTAATTTTTTAAATGTGTATCGCTTCTAATAATTTTATGTTTCTGGTTTGATTTCTTCCTTCATACTAAGTATTTGAAAATTAAATTTATGATGTGTTCTGAAAGTGTTGTTTCACTTATATTTTGGGCATTTTAATAGAGGGTTGAGTCGTTCAATTCTTGTTTTTTTTTTTTTTGTTAAATTAGGTTTTGGGGGATTTGGTTTGAAATTTATATAGATAAGTATATTTTATTCATAATAAAATGATTATTGTTTTAGTTTGTTGTAGTTAAAAGAGTGAACGCCTTACAAAATCCAACCGGGCCAGGTCTAGGAAGGATTTACATAGAAAATTGTATACCTTTTTTAATTAGTGTATTTAAAATTGGTACTAAACTTTCTAATCTTAAAATAAATGGGAAAAAAAAATTAAAAAAACTTATTTGTATATATTTATACCAACTATTACAAAATATACAGATACAACAAGAAACCAAATTAACGAAAGAATTTTAAAATATTAAGTACTTAGTGAAAAATTAAAGTTAAAAGCCCCTAATTCTACCCTTTCAGTCACGCGAGACCACAAACGTCGAGCAGTGAATTAGAAAACGGAGCCTAACAAAATTAAATGGTTTCCGGTATTGAATACAAAATTACCAACAGTTCTTCAGAATATCCCTTTCAAGATAATGATAAAAAAAAATTATTCGTGTAATCAAAAATTTGAAAAAATGGCTGATTAATTAATCTGAAGTCGTGACAAGTATTTGAAAATGTAATAATAAAACAATTTACTATTTTCATAGTAGTATGCATTCTAAGAAGAAACAAGATAACTTGTAAATATACACGCACGTGCAATATGAATCTTTTATTACTATTAGCATTTAAGGGCAAATTAAATGTTTCACTCACCATTTCACCGACTTCAACGTAGCAGGATTTGCCAAATAATGACAAAACATTAGGACGTCCGTTGATTCGTTGACTACAATGTTTTCTGGTGTCACGCTCACAATTGGAGGATCTGGAAGAAAACAAGTTCAAATAGAGATAAATAGTATTAGAGAATAAATATTATAAAACAAAATAACATTTATAAAAAAATAGAAAATTTTATTAATAATACATTCTTTTATATTAAAAATACAATGGGGGGGGGGAAGGGGTATCTCCGGTTTACCTAACGACGGACCAACCCAAATTTTACAATTTACACAAATGTTCATTTATTGTACTGCTTTATTGTTCCTCAGATTGTATTACTGTAATTTTCATCTATTCTGTAGTTTAATACATCTATTGCATTATTTTTTCAATAAAGTGTAAATACATTGTACTGCTTTAATTTTCCAGTTCACTAAGAGAGTAAAATAAAATATTACACAGTGACAAATAAAAATTCTTTTATATAGTAAAGAGCTCATCACACACACAATAAATATAAAAAAACCTAATCTGCTAAACATTTTCACTTGCAACTATTTTATACAGTCATAATATTGTTGCAAAAAACATGCATCTACAAATTTTTAAAAAAAAATATTGATATAAATAGGTTAAGAAAAATATAAAACCACATTACATTCCAAGTTCGTTTATTTATTGACTAGATGGTTGATAAATAAAGAAAATTTTAAAATGTTAAAAATATGGCTATAAGTTCTATTATATTCAAGGTTTAATTTAAAGATAATGGTGGTAGCTTATAATACTAAGTTCAAAAATGGCAAAAACAAAAAAAGTCTAAACATTAACAAAGAAAAAAATTGAAATTAATAGGATAGAGATGGTCGGGGGTGCGGTCAAAAAGTAGTGACAAAATATAATGAACTACTTATTTATTATGTAAAAATGAACAGCCACATAATGTGCGTTTACAGCAAACTCTAAAACATTTATTGAGTTTTGTGTCTTTTTAAATCTATTTACAATAGTATAAATAATTTGGAAACAACACCCATAGACATTTTTAAAAAATGAACAGCCACATAAAATGCGTTTACAGTAGTAAACTTTAAAAATTGATTGGGGTTTATGTTTTTTTTTAAATCTATTTACAATAATATAAATAATTTAGAAATATCACCCATAGACATTTTAAAAAATAAACAGCCACATAAAATAAGTTCACAGTATTAAGATCAAATCTAAAAAATTGATTGGGTTTTATGTTTGTTTTTAATCTGTTTACAATAATATTATAGTTAATTTGGAAATACTATTCATAGACATTTTTTTAAAAAATGAACAGCCACATAAAATGCCTAAAGAATATTACTAACGTTAATGAATTTTTTGTCTTTTAATATTAATTAGCACCTTTCAGTTGAACGTCAGAAAATGGTTCGATGTAAACTTATGACATGTTTGGAATAGGGAATGATAGTAATTAGCAATATCTTTTTTTATGATTTTGTTCAATGCCTTGGCTAGTCAAGGAGAGAGATATTTCATCCAACACATTTTTGGTTACATTCTCATATTCATTGGCACGCCACCTCTAAACAGTCAGTTTGTATGCCTGTGTGAGCTAACACGAAAGCGTTATTCGTCGACTGTTGGTAAATAGAAGGTCGTATAGAAGTGATGTGATATTTTTGAATGAGAATGTAGGACTTAACGAAGTGGGTCTGTTCCGGTCTGCCATTTATCCGTGAGGAGTATATGTCAATTTAAGAATGTGTATAAACTTAGTTTCAGTATGAGTATCAATATAGAAGGTTGATTCATTACTAGCAATCCACTCCAGTTTCTTTCTGATTTATAGGATAAACCCATCGATAATCAATATTCATTCAATTAAAAAAATAATAATAAGGAGATGAAACGGAGAATCGGAAGATTCCTAAGTCAAACAGAATGGAATAAAAGGAGGGGTAGAAATGAAGAAAAAAAAGGGGGCAAAGTCGGGTCAGTGTTGATCTACCTCAGAGAGAATAGTATTATTAGACGGGACAGGACAGAAGGAAGAGGCAGACTAGGAAATCTCATCGGAGTCACGTACTTAATTTACTGCGAACCGAGGCCGGAGTGAACTGTTTGATGATGGATCAGAACGGGGGTGGGGAGCTGATGGAACCGGCAGCGGAGAAACAAAGATGAGCTTTAACCAATAGAGATTTAATTCCAGATAACCTTTGCCTCTATCGAATTTGTTACGTTTTCAGCTTATATTATCTCCTCTTATCTCGACCCTAGGGTCTCTGTTTTGTTACCTTTCATTTCGAATCGAGGGTTCCCAGTGTGCTTCTAAGACAACTCTATACGATCTTGAAGAATTTTGTATTTTGAACTGACAGGTACAGTCCAAAATGAAATGAAAGATTTAGTATATTTTATACAGCCATTGGCCAGATATGCAACTATATTTATGGGTAGTAAATATAAAAGTAGCTTAAATTTCAAACATATATTTAGATTAAAATATGAAACCAAGGAAGCAAATAATTTTGCAACTTACTCAGAGTAAATACAAAATTAAACAAAGGAAAACAGTAAGGGAGGTATATGTACCTTGGGTCATCTTAAAAAAAAAGAAGACAGTTTTTCCACGAAAAAATTGATATTTAGGTGAACATGTTTGCTCTAGGGTGACCCAATCAGCATGACTTAAGTAGATTTAAGACACAGAGTTATGTGAAAACATTTGAGTAGTGTATAGGAAAAGTAATTTTTCTTAACCTCAATTACTGATACTTTTCATCACAAAAATAATATACATTCAAAATCATTAGTTGATTTATACTTTGATATATAATAAGCTTATAATGAATGCAAGCACCCAAAAAATTGCTTAAAATCTAACCTATAAAGATATGTCAGATCATTGTACCATGCCCATATTCATCTAAGCAGCTTCCCTGATTTTCGTTTTTTTTTTTTCAGGATTTTAAATACACTCATAATAAATATAATGGTAATTAATTTGCGCAGATGGGTTGTATTATTATTTATGTCTTTTAATGAATGCTGACTTATCATTAAATATATTTTTTTCATTAATTTATTTTAGGTTATTGGTAAATCAATTTTAATTGTAAGTCTCATTTATATAAATATTAGGCAAGGTAAAGTTATAGCCATACAATTAATATAATTTAACATTTTTTTTTCATTATTTATTTTTAAAAAAAATCATAATCTGAAGATATTTTAAAAATAACCAAAGTATTTTGAAACCTGACTAATAGAGCTTTTTTTTGGAATTATCAAAATTATTATTATTTCAGAAGCTAACTACATTCTACTAATTTGATGCATTCACCAACAACAAATGGATATGCACTGACAAAGGTACAGAGGGCAGCACCAGCTCTCACAAAGACTTCTGCAAATGTCTGCCAACGCAGCCTGTGAGCTAAAGATAGAACTACCCCAATACCCTTCACATTACATTAATTTGTATTTCCATATTTTGTAAAAATTATTCTGGTTTAATCTAATATGATTCTAGTAGCGATAGTGTAAAAAAATAGTATTGGGTTATACGAAACAAGGTAAAGCAGAACTCGAGCAGGTCACTGAGACCAGATATTGAATGTAAGGTAATGGAGGTTGAGCAAGGGTTCTTAATTATTAATTATTATTGTAAAATTATAATTATTGTTTTATAGTAAGTTTAATGATAACAATATATGCAATGATACTTCAAGTAATACATAAAGTACCAGGATTGTTCTATACACTCTCTAACAATTAACAATAATTCTCTTTATAAAGACAATGACGAGGAATATACTAAGTGTAAGTAGTGAGAAAATTTCATAAAGAGGTATTAGAGGAAACCTATAAAATTAATTCAAAATTATAAGAATATAGTGAGTAAAGTAAAGTAAAGTGATACAGTAACAGAAGAAAATCGGTCTTTTCACATATTTAGCATAATATAAATGTTACAACATAATATTGTATGATGTAAGAGACATGAAATTATTAATGCTATCACATTATTGTAATAATAATGTATGTAGAGTATTAGATTTTAAGTTATTTTAGAGAAGGTTTTGAAAGTTGACATTAGCCTGAAACATTGACAAACATAGTTTCAATGACAAATTAAATAAAAATTACAAATGAATATGATGGCTATTTAACACTGCACTCTAAAAAAAATATTATAGACTTATGAAATTTATTCACTTATTTCCTTATTTTATACACACCTGAGGATGTTAATTAAAGGATTCTCAATGAAGAGTAGGTTCAAAATCACACATTTTCATTTTTTTACGATTCTTAAAAATTGCTTTTTTCTTCTACATTCAATTTTTTTATTTTTTACAAATATTCATAAATTACAACTGAAACGACATATTTAATAAAGAAAATGAAAACTCATGATTTAACCAGCTCTAACGTTAATATATAATTTACACTTGAAAAAAGATGCGTTAAATTTCAGATAAGATAGTTAATATGAATAAACTATTACATATAGAGACAATTTTAATTATTTATAAAATCACAAAAACCACTTTTACCACAATTTTTTTTTTCTATTCGGACTCATGACCCACTTGATTTATAGACTAGTAAGGATGAACTGCCTATTTTCTTCTAATTCTTTAAATTAATACATATTACAACTTTAAATTGGTTTACGAACTCTTAGGCTATAATTATCAAGATTACAGATGAATCTACCGCTATGGCAACAAACAACCAGACCAAAGAAGAAATCGTAAAAAGAGATGAGCCCTCGATAGTAATAAGACAAAAGTTATAGGTAGTAAAAATAAAATTTCAAATATTACTTAAAGATGCATTAAAGTTCCTCACTCACCGAAGTATGGGTAAGTATCCATTTTAACTTACATATATGTACTTGTACTGGACAGTTATTTTATTATAATGGCAATAGTCTATAAAATATCTTTTTTATGCTCCTTTCATAGGATTAAAAGAACTAGTTATTGACTTTTTATACGAGCTATTCTGCATTCGAATTTAGAACTGTATAATTCGTAAAATAAATTACTAGAACACTAATGGTAACCCAGGACTATCATTTTCAACCTCTTGACATTAGTTTAACAAACTTTAGAAATGGTTACAGTACAGTAGGGACAGAAAATCATAGTAATAACAGACAATTTAATTCAATTTTTTATGTGCTTTTGATTATTACAGAATCATGGTATATTATTGTAAAGGATTATTTTACAGAAATTTAATTACAGACGATATATAACCCATGACTAAATTTACCATAATACCGTAATTGTTTTAAAGAAAAATTCGAATTAGTATTAAATATAAAAGTATTTTTTTGTTTTCAATTAACAATTTAAAAGTACACTTAACGGGCTTAAAATTAAACTGTTAATTAGCATATGTAGAAAAATAACTAAGCTACTTTTAAATTTCATTCATGCCGATTGAAATTAACCGTATAATCCAAATCTTATAATTTAAGAAAATACTATGAACGTAGAAAATTAACAAGGAATAAAGGATATAAAGAATAGAACTATTTTTTTTAAGTACTCCTATTATTAAAAATTGTTAGAATCCAAAAAAAAAACACATATACTTTTAATAGCTTAGATGTAAATCAGTTTATTTAAACCCCTAACACCTACATGAAAAATTTAACTAGCAAAACACCCAATATTTTTTTAATAGAAGAAATTAAAACAGCTTTTATTTGTCAAGGCCAATCGCTCAGCGAATTTACATAGAAAAAGTAACAAATCAAAAGTAAAAACTGTTTGAAGTTCTACTTAAGATCTATAACACTTTTAGTAAAAAAAAAAATTAGAAATAGAGATGAGACGCAGTAAACTAAATAAATGTTATTATAAACAAACAGAAATAAAGATAATGCATCCTTTAAAATAAATAGGAGAGAAAGGTATCAGCAATTGAAATATATGTAATTTTGAAAAGAATATATTACGTAATAAAATATGATAAATATGAGGGAGAGGAAAATTTGGAATGAAATACTATTAAAAATATATAAATGTACTTTTTCATTTCAATACCATTATTTTTCTTAAAATAAAGAAAAATTTTTAATCTGGCTGGATTTAAAAGAGTATAGGAAAAAAACCTTGTACTATGGATAATGAGGATTAAATGTTGAACTTTGGGAAAATAAATTTATTTTAACTAAGCAATGTGTTCAGATAAAAAAAAAGTTAATAATTTTTTGTCGAGACATTTCAATATTTATGTGCTTTATAGAAAATAGGTTTAGAACAAATAATATGGCTCGAAAATCTAAAAATATTTTTACGACATTGATATATGATCAGATGCCTTGTAGCATTGAGGCTATGGGAGTATAACTTAACAAAATCATAAGAAAATACTGATTTATTTTTATTTCAGTGATGGAATTGAAAACCTACTTACATGTATGTTTCAAATATTTTGATGGGCAGAACCACACGGTCTTTTAATATAATTTTGTTTTAAGTCGAGATGATATGTGATTGGGTCTCTTAAAAACATTTTAAGTTAGGGCCCTATTGCTATTAGAAACTAGATTAATGTAATTAATCGCTATTTATTAACACTAAAGATCACAAAACGTATTTACCTTCGGTCCCTTATGAACTGATGACAATAGAGATAGTTAGATAGGATTTGCGCGATGATGGGGTTGCCACAGATGGTGACCTAAGGAACGCACCCCCTGGGAAATAAGTTCTCCTCAATCTAGTTCTAATCTTGAACATGCTCTATTTAAGTTCCGTGTCTCATTGTTATTGGTTCTCTGGGTCGATGTCCACTCCAGAACAAATGATCAGTGAAGGTATTACTGTATCTTGTTATTCAAGAGGTTTATTCTAAAAGGCAATCAAATACGTTGTCATAATAACACATCGATTTAACGTTTTGTTAAAGTGAGTGCGATTTCCATATTACCCGAAATTAATCTGGAACGTAATTACAGGATGATGGAATAGTGTAGGAAGAAGAAATTTACGTTTCCTTAGAAATAAAATTGATTGTAGATGAATTTAGAATGTATTTTTGATTGAGAGTACTTGGTAAAAGGAGGATTAGATGATTTTAATTTTAGCACTAAGCAGTTTAAATATATATAATTTAATTATAGTCATTCTATCCAGT
>NW_027107227.1:841520-841786 GCF_000696795.3 Halyomorpha halys
TTACATTCTTAGACAAGGGGTTTGAATCCGGTCGTAGTAGATAATTTATTTTATTATATCATTCATGAATAGAGTCTGGGATCGCCAAACACTCTTAAAACATAACTAGCCACTATAATGTGAATACTCTCAATTTGGGTAATGATACTCGTGGCGGTTGAACATCAGTATTGATCACATATTTGCATTAGGAACCACACGTTATGGCTTGTGGTAATACAGGTTTCGAAAATTCTTTTGCTAAAACATAACAAGAGCTAAATCAA
>NW_027107227.1:843756-847913 GCF_000696795.3 Halyomorpha halys
CTGAATAATGAACAGTATAACCTAAACGGCACAGAAATAAAATAAATTAATAAGTATTAAGGGGTTTCCTAAGACATCAATAAATAATTAAAATAAATAAAACATCAGCTAAAATAGGTGATAGAACGAATATATATCCCTCTAGTACTAATGAAAGTTTTACCAATAATCTAATACAAATAAAAATAAACTAAAAAGTGTCATTATTCCGAACAATTGATTTATAATCAAATTATGTATGAATTATATTATCAACAATGATGGTCTTTTAAACGGTTTTATTTAATTAAATTACTAGCAAACAATTATATCAATATTTTTTATATTATTTTATATTTGATTTAAAAATGGGGAAAGAATACTTTTGACTCTGACTGCAACAACATACCAATTATGAATAATATTGATGCAAAGGAGTAATATAAAATCTTGGGAGCGGATGCTTTACAATCGAACCAACATTTGCATAGAAGCCCCGTCGGCAAAGAGCCTGCTAGTGATGTCCTGACAGGTATTCTCTCTGGATACCGGAGCCGAATTTAAAATGGCCCACGAAATGGAAAATCCGAATTTACTGCATTTTTATTCATCCCAGTTCAATTTCCACGTTCGTAGATACTGGGGGACCATTACAATCCTCAATTTTATTGTTATGACTAAAATTAGTTTTCAAGCCTTTTGGAAAGTCTACAGAAAATATAACAAAATACTAATCATGGTCACGCACTATAATAATAATAGTTGAACTCAAAGGACCTCAGGTAAAAAAAAGTTCCGCAATTTATCTACAACGCATTAATATTTATGATCACATATAGTTTAACTATCCTACCAGCATGGAAATGTGGATGCAAAATTTAATATAGTAATTTACTAACTACGTCAATTCTAATTGCAACTTTGTAAAATGTAAATTGTAAATGTAAATATATAATTGTATTTGCAAATATGTAATTGTAATTTTAAATATGTAATTGTAATTGTAATTTTTAATTACTCACTTTTTAATTTTGTGAATATGTCAATTGTAATCTACTAACTTTGTATATTCAGTGTAAGTGGCCCTAGTGGTCGAAACACTTAAATAAATAAATTATCTATAACGCAATGTGACATTGTGGAACAATATTTTGCAACATTAAGGTAGTTTTAAAAATATTTTTCCGCTGATTTAAAATCTGATTTTACTTATTATGCATCCCATAATGTTTTTACTTTTATCAATTTAAAAGCATTTGCACAAAATTCTTTTTAAACAAAAGGAGTTTATAATAGTTCATTTTAATGATTGTGCGTTTTTTTTTTTAAATCTAAACTTCAATGCACAGGAAACTGCCCGTTGATTTCAACTATTACTGCACTTACTAGACAAACGGTCTTAACTTCCAACTCAATACAAAAGACTGATCTACATGACTGTAATAAGGCCAATCTGTATATATGGAGTTTAGCTTTGGGGTTCCACTAAACCTTTGAATTCCTCTCGTATCCAATCCTCAATGCTCCTTACTTTGTCACAAATAAAATCATACATAAAGACCTTAATGTTCCCTATGTGAACAATCTAACCCGAACCAGATATCACTCCTTCCATTATAAACTCCCTAACAACTCAAACCCTCTAGTTTCTAACCTTGCATCTTCTTCCGTTCCTGACAGTCCTCCGAGGCGCCTGAAAAGAATATGGCCACGAGACCTGCTAATGTAAAATGTCATTAGATTGCTATCAATGGGTAGTTTCTCTACACGCCTGTAACACACTTCATTTTAACTGAGATCAAATGTACTGAATGTAATATATAATATACGGTTGTAAAATTCAATAAAGATACTAAAAAAAAAAACTACAATGCGCTAAATTTCCCCAATTTCGTCAGCTTCAAGTTTTCTCCCTCATTTTCCCCCTCTTTGATTACGGTTGTCTCGTTTATGGTAGATTATCATGTAGGCAAGAGATAAATTAATTGCTTTATTATATTCGTCTCCGGGATTCCTAAACGCTCTCATGTCTCTAGTCGGTTCTCCTAATTAAAATGGTTCCATCCTTTTTCGACCGGAAATACTTCCTTGGAGTATATCTCTTTAGAACATTTAAAACTAAAAAGCATCCCTGTATCCTCGATATGTTTACTCGGAGTTCCTCGGTCCACTCTATAAATACCAAATCCCAACTCACTAACTTGTATATTTCTTATTCATAGAACGGTATTCTTCAAAAATCTTTTATAATCCGTTACCTCGTTATGAAATTTTCTAGCCACATCCATCCGTAAATCCGTTTAATTAACATCATTTGAACATTAGTTATTTCTCCTACTCATCTGGGTGTGTGGAAGGGTTTCTTTAATTTATTTTGTTTATTAATTTATTTCAATATTGAATTGTGAAATATTTTTATTGTTTACATTATGTTTTGAATATTTAAAAATATGAAGTTTGAAACTCAGGAATTTTTATATTGAATTTTTTACATTATTATTTATTATATTTATTCTGTCATTACTTAGTAACCAAACCATTTTAAGACAGACACCTGGCACTCAACTGTTCATTAAAATTATTCTTAAAAGGTAAGGTGTCCCAGAGTCGAAGCTGATGGTCGCTAAGTCGAACTAAGAGTATATCCTAACTGGGCAAGGAAAAAAAGGGTATAGCGTTAAGGACAAGGTCTCGCAATCGAGCGATGGCGATGGTTGCTTGATATAGTCGAAGGTCCTTATTAATGTTCAAATGTTTCATTAGGATATAATTATATTCCTTATGTCCGATTTTAAGCGATTGCCACTCAATAGTTAAACAGACAATAAGTAGAACACCACCGTCATCCAATAGCGCCTGTTGCTGTACGTTCTAAAATAAGTCAAATATAAGTAACAAAGTTCAGGGTCATAATTTATTTCGAGGACACTAAAATATATTAAGCGATTAAGCGACCATCGCCGTCCCCTGTTCGCGCTAACCTTGTTAAGTCAGGACACAGCCTTTGTTCTGATTGGACTAGCGTAAAAATATGATGATATCGACAATTTAGTCAAAATTCTATATATTAAAAGTATTAATTATTCCTTGATACAATTTTTTTTTTATTCAAAATTTCTTTTGGCTACTTTTTACAGTAAAAAAAGTTCATTTTGTTTATTCTTCTGTTTGTATATATTATAAGGGAGATTTTTTTTTCATTAATTTATTCATCTGATTCTTATTTTCTTTGATTTGAATATGCATGTGATCATTCATCACAATTACCTATTTCCCACAACTGTGTGTCAGATTGTAATATCTATCAATCAATAAAAAGTATTAAAAAAAAAAGTGTTAAGAATTATAGATAAATTAGTGGTTTGGAAAAAAAAAACAATTCGCTAATTACTTATTAATTTTAACTAGTCTAGTCACGGAATACGTTCAAGAAGTTATCAGAGATTACTAATATGGTTTTTGGGTGAAATTTTTCAACTATTAATCATATTTTTTTAATACGCCAAAAATTACAATAGAAATAAGAATACAACGGAGTAGTTCATAAGCTTTATTATGGTAGATTAATCATTATTATTCTGAGAAGTTTGAGGTTCGAGGATACCCATGTTCTTTATGGAAGCAAAACCTGGTCTCTTTCACCAACGGAAGAAACACATTAATGAAAATGAAGTATCACTTACTAAAGTATTCGGACCGAGAATGAGTTAGTGGGAGAATTTAGAAGGGTACACAACGCTGAATTGATGAAACTGTACCCCGTAAATATAATTCAGATCGTAGCATTGTGGCGTGTAAGATCGTGGGACTTGGATTGGTTGAAGGAACGTATCCCTAAAATATTAGTAAACACTAAACCGACGGACAGACATCTGAGGAGTGGACCGAAACGTATAGGGGAGGATTGCGTTAAGACTGATTAAGTAGACTTCGGTTTGGAGAGGCATAGCTGGACACGTGCATGTAGAGAACAACAGATGGAATCGGCATCGAACCTTAGAGTTCTTTAAGCTTTTATTATTATTAAAATTATTCGATCTTTATTTTCAATTATCATTTCTTGATCAATTTATTATAAGAAGTTACATTTTGATTTAATAGTGTTTATTTGATTTTATTTATTGATTTTTGCTTTCTGCTCTAAGACATTATTGAAACCCGAAATTTATTTTTTTTTT
>NW_027107227.1:847963-848943 GCF_000696795.3 Halyomorpha halys
GACATTATTGAAACCCGAAATTTATTTTTTTTTTTTTTTATTATTATTCTAAAGAAATAATCATTCGTCCCACAATAAATAAAGAATTTTATTATTATTATTTATTTATATATTGCTAATTAAAATAATATTGATTGTCACACAGATTAATTATATGTTCTAATTATAATTATTATATCATATTCTAAATATACTATCTGAAATAATTATTATGCTATTAACTATTACTATTTACATAACTATTAAATACATCATAAATGGATATTTATTTAACAAATATCGATTTTTCATCTTAAAATGCAGTCTTTTATTTTTATTAGTATAAAAATAACTAATTGTTTTTTAAATTATAAAGAAAATATATTCTTGAAACAGGCTTGTAAAGTGTGTTCACACCAAAGCCGTCGCAATTGGATATTGAATTACACTGGCCCCATTGTAGTAGAATAATTCAGGCTCAATTTGCTTGGATAGAAACGGAAAGCATATTTGATTGATTAATTATTGATGGCACAACAGCCAAAACCAACAAGCCACAAGCCATAGAATATATTATATTTGTTTTACACCTGATGGCACGTTGAATTAATTAACTGAAGGTGAGATGTTTTGGAGGGGTCAGCTTAACTTTAAATGTATTAATTGAAAATAATTATTCTGTTTGGATTCTAGGGATTTCATCCAGTCACATTTTATATTTATTAATTCTTTATATTTTTAATTATATTTACTAAACAATAAGAAAATATACTTTGTAAGATTAATATTAATTAGCTGTTCTGTATTCATCTATAACACCCATATCCTTAGTAGGTTTGTTAAGACTAGTACATCTTCTTTTAATCTGAAAATGATTGTTAAATAGAAAGGTTGACAACTAGTTGTTAACATGATAATGACCATGATAATCATTAATTGGTTGAACTGTCAGTCAATGGAAAAACCTTCATCAGTCGTGAATTATTTTACGATAATTTTCA
>NW_027107227.1:851628-852014 GCF_000696795.3 Halyomorpha halys
TACTAACTGATTGAAATTTATTAAATATTATATACCGAGTTAATTTCCAATATAATCTATATTTCTTTTATTTTATCTAGAGAACGTTACAGGATAAAATGTCAATATTTAAAGAAAATCAGATCACTAAATATTTAGCCCAATGCCACCAACCTCACGTTACTATCTCAGTCCGTTGTGGAAATATGATTTTTTTTTTTTTAAATATTTCCTAAATTTTGTCATACATTCTCGATGTATACGATGAATTTCCAATAAAATAGCAACCAATGCGGTTGTAACATCAAAAGTTACACCATCTATACAGCTGACATACCAACAACTCCTAACACTATCCTTACCACGTATGCTGATGACACATGTGTGCTCACAGTTAGTAATAACCC
>NW_027107227.1:855984-856489 GCF_000696795.3 Halyomorpha halys
TTTTTTTTTCAGTTGTAAATATCAACAAATAAATAAAATTAAAAAAAAACATCAAAAGTTAACAGGTTAAAATGAAAATAATTTCAGGAATGTAAATGAATTTCCAAAATACTATCTAATGGTTTTCATGAAAATAGCATTATTTCACATTTGTTAGGATAAATTCAACAATAATTCGAAAGAATAACACCGCTTAAGCTATGGTCATAGTAATTTTTTTTTTAAGAAGCAAAGTGTCCACAATTATTAAGGAACCTAAGCTGATTGAGAGTGAAGCATTAAGAAGCATAAACAGAAGAGTAATTACTGGGGCTCAGCGGAATTCCAAAGGTTTAAAGAGAAAAAAACAAACTTGAAATGTTTAGAGAGTTTCCCAGAAAATTGGGAATTTTGTGAAGGAAAAATTATTTTAAAAATACCAAACATACATACATTACTTTATGAATTGTTTACATTTATAGTTTCTCTAATATACGTAGGTGAAAATAAGTATTTAAAAAACAAC
>NW_027107227.1:856539-856973 GCF_000696795.3 Halyomorpha halys
GATGACGAAAAACCTTAATAAACGACATATTGTTGAAATCATGGCTAATTCCTCGATACATAGCAGTATAGCTGGGTATTAAGGATACCTTGGATTGCCTTTTGGCATTATAAGGTTAGGTGAGGGGTCCAATGAAGGTTGTAACTTGGTTGGCTTACGCTAGTGGATTAAGCCAACCTATTAATATATTAGATATAGTTCAGGAAAATAAATTGTTCATAATCTATTTTAAATGAGCGAGAACAAAAATTCAATCGTACAGAATCTTTCCAATACAGTGCCACGTTTTTGTATTTATCAAGTGGAAACGTTTCAAATCACATTTATGTCATATGGCAATATATTTGTGCAGGGAACGTCGTTTATTAAATTTTTAGCAATCTTTGTCAAATACAGTCAATGAGTCAATAAATTTGTTGATAAATGATGCCGGG
>NW_027107227.1:857137-865119 GCF_000696795.3 Halyomorpha halys
TTTGTGAAGGAAAAATTATTTAAAAAATACCAAACATACATACATTACTTTATGAATTGTTTACATTTATAGTTTCTCTAATATACGTAGGTGAAAATAAGTATTTAAAAAACAACAACGTACCTATAGAATATTTAGTATGAGAATGTAATGCGATCAAGTAAGATGTACAACTCGCATTTTTCATTAAAATACATGTGTTGGGTTCCCCTGAGCCCAAATAAACAAGTCTCGTAAAATATAATGAGTGTGTGTAAACAACTGAAGTTTATGGATCCAAAACAAAAGTCTTACGAATCTGAATTACGTATCTAAGGTAGGTATCGCCTGGAATGCGCAGCAACTTTTTAAAGTAGTGTAGATTTTTTTTTCCATTACAGCAAAATATTTATTAAAAACTTAAAAAGTGGAAATAATAACTACTAATAAACTATTAATATATTAGTATTCCTATACAGTGCCACGTTTCTGTATTTATCAAGTGGAAACGTTCCAAATCATATTCAGGTTGTCCACCAGATTCCATCCTCATTTATGTTATTTGGCAATATATTTGTGCAGGGAACTTCGTTTATTAAATTTTTAGCAATCTTTGTCAAATACAGTCAATGAGTCAATAAATTTGTTGATAAATGATGCCGGGACTCGGTTGTATTCGATTGGGAATTAACGATCATTTATTAATTTTTATTATTTACCTGTAAATGTATTGCATATACGAGTAGAAACTAATCAAGAACTATATAAAATTTAAATCTATGAAAATCTATAAAAATTTAAAAAACTTATTGGTCCAATTAAATCAAGAACAGAAGAAAACGTAAGTTAACATAATCATTTATAAAACATTTATTACTTCCTTTTGAGTGCTAACATTTTTATTATTCCAGTTAATAGGACAATTTTCATTTTATTTAAGTACAGGCAATAGATAATAAAAATATCCCTTCAAAATTGGTATGTTTTTCTTTAAAGGAATGCGCCGGGTTACCAATCTAACCTGCACTATTAAAAAAAATAGAGACGCACAAACAGAATATAAACGAGGATAAGGTCAAACAAAAATAAATTTTAGAAAATTTCCAAAAAATTAACGTTATTAATATTTATACAAAAGAAAACTAGATTATAAGCAATAGATCTCAGCATTGGAGTAGAGATTGTCTTGGATACAAAGCTCGGGACATTCAACGACTAATATAACAGCCTTCGACCCGAAGCCTGGATTAGAAAATATGGAAATAAATGCCTAAGACACGGGGAGAGCCTAATGGCTGGAAGGAAGCCCTCAAAAATATTAAGCTTGGACCGTCAGATAACAAATGGGCCCAAAGTGAAAAGGGACGATTCCATAAATATCAATATAGCCTTCGATGCTCTAAGCCGGATTGGAAAGTGCAGGTGGCTCCTTGAATAATGGATCCGCTGATTGGCTGTAAATAAGTGTGATCTATCGCCCATCAGTCCGAGAGGTCCTCTCTTAATTCCTATAGTTCTTCTCCATTATCTACTCTACCTGCTTATTTATCAATTCAGCTACAGAGTTAATTACTAAAAGTGGATTAAATCTTCAGTATGGGTCAATCGATTTTTTTTTAGATAAGAATATTTAAAAAATAAATAAAAATGTCTCCACAGCTTTGTCAAGAAAGTTGAAACTATTCAAATCACTACATTTAATTTAATTTAACTTTTCAAAAGAGGGATCATGCGAGAAAAAAATCTAATATTTTACTTCCGAGGTGCAGATGTGTCTAATTATGGAATAATCTTCAGAAATAGTAGAATAGCACGCAAAGAAGATTCAAAGTAGGATTTTTGAGGTTTCAGAAAAGTTGTTAAATTTCAAGCAATATACCTGACATCGCGAACCTTTATTTTCAAAATATATATATATAAAGATTAGGGGTCTAAAAAAGCATTAGATACCTACAATAGAATAGTATTGTTCTAGATTTACTGTCTCGTACTCAGGATTCTTTTCCTTTTAAAGTGGGTTACTAATACAAACACATAATATTATCAGTTCAGAGTGGTTATTATTGTTCATAAATATTCCAACAATTTTACTTTTTGATTTAATTTTATTTTTTAAATTTCTTTCACATGAGATAAAGGTAGTTTAGTTATTAAAATAGAGTAATTTGAAAATAGACGGGATAAAATTGATTAACTTTTTAAATAAGTATTTGCTGAGATTATTCATTTTTATTTATATAGTTTGTTATTACTACTAAAAAAGTGATATTTGTCTACAAATTTATTACGCTTAATAATAATGAAGTTCATCTGAAAATTCCGAAAATGTTAACAAAATTGAAAAAAAATCTTCAGAATCAGAAATATACCTAAATACAACATACCAATTAAATAATTAGGTACATCTTTAAATAAAATTAATTGTCGTTCGATTAATTAAGGTTGCTATTTAAACTAAGTGGGACAGGTAGGCTATAGGTAAATTAATAATGGTAGGGCGGGGGAACGATTAGTTATCTAATGGGACGAGGTTAGCTGCCAGCCTCGCTCCTTCCCGAAATGGCACCATTTCCTAAATAAACCTTCAGTTCTCACCCTGAGCAATGGCCTGCCTAAGTGATTGCCTCAATACAAATGTAATGCTCCCTTTCTCAAGGGCCGTCTCGATATATTAATTATTTCGAAATATCTCTAAAACGGGGCATTGTGATCGCAGTATAAGCTCACATATATTCGCAGACAGGAGCTTCAAGTAATTGATTAATTAAAAATTACGTTCGTGAATTTTCCGAGTTAATAGTTCAAAACATAAACCACAACTTTCAAACAATGAACATTAGTCGGTTGAGCTAGTTATCTAATTTATATTATAAACTTTTATAGTACTAAATTAGATATTATACTATTTATAGTAATTATTAACTCCCAAAAAATCTTGACCAGACTGAACAAACCTCTGAAAAAATGAATTATTCACCCATTTAACAGATAATTTTTCCTTCTAGGAGGAAATTCAAGAGAGGAATGGACGTAAGAAAGCAATACTAAAGGAGCAAGAGAAAGTTTTTATTTGAAAACAATTTAAAAGAGACTAGAGGAAACAGTATAACTAAGTCGATCCAATAAATTCAGAAGAAATCTTTAAATTTGTGTTCAAAGAATAGTTCAAGGGTTTAATATCAAACCTCAGATTTATACCTGTGGGAAAATCAGGACCTTACTGTATACAGAAATACAGGAAAATCAGATGTTTTTTTAAAAATAAAGATTAGATGTAATTTTTCATTTAAGAAATTTTATATCCCCCTAAAAAATTGTAGTATAACCATATATTTGATTACACAATATAGGTAATGTTTATTTAAGTTTCTTTTTAATTGAATTAAAAAATTGAAAATTAAATCATTAAAATGTATATTATCAATTAAGTAAATATAAAATAAACGCTTCATTTATAGTTGCCCTACAGACTATGCCAAAGCAACTGGAGTAGTCACTAAGTGATCGCGGTCTATGAAACAACAAAGCAAGAATCATACAATCTATTGAATTTTTCAAATAAAAAAAAACAACAAAAAAACTATTTTTTTGTCAGATGTGCCTCTATACAAACAAAGAAGAGTTATTTTGTTCGGACGTGACGTTTCTTTGGTCGTTAATCAGGTAAAATCATCAAAGTATTAGTAATCGATTACAATATTAAATATATTTTACTGCAAATTACCAATTTCGCTTCACCTGAGTTATTTTAGGTTTTAAAGTGCTATATTGGAAAAAAAATTTCCAACAATTTTAAAACAAGGGTTTTAAAGTTTTCATTTCCTGAACATATTGACCCAACTTTGTTTGATACCTGGTATGGAAAACAAATGAATCAGCTGTAAAATTCCAGGAGTATTACAGTCCCCCATTCTTTTATGAAAAGAAGCTTACTCCAATTCAATGGGGAAAATGCAGATTTCTGTTTGATAATAAATATGAATTGTTTACATTATATGTTTCTTTAAATTATGTATATCCACGTATGTTATTTTCCAACATTAATCTAAAAGACTTCCTTTCGACCAATTTCCTTCGTTGATACATTTAATAGCTTGAAAATTTGCCATTACTGTAGATGAAAGTATATCTATTTGAAATCGTCTTCGCTAAGAATAACATTTCTTCAGCTGTTTTTATTGTTTTTGTTTTTTAAACCTCCATATTGGAAATCGTTCATACTTATGTATTCCTACTTTGTTTAAGCGTTTGTAGTCTTTTAGTTGGGCACCATATTACAAGTAATAAATCAAAGAGGAGGTGAGACAATACGCATTTGAACCCAAAAATACAACAATACTACATAATGAAATCTAAAATTTGAAGACTTGAGTATTAATAATTAAAATAAAACAACTATGCAATAAATTAGAATGAATACGAATACTTTTTCAAGAAGAAGAACATTGAGTTGCAGCCAAGATATATTAACAATAATCTATTATCCGAACAGATGACATTTTTTATGTTAAAAAAGAAAGTACTGTTATAAATAAATGCTTAGACTAACAATAATTGTGTAAATATGCCTGCTCAAGCTTCACTTTATTTCTGCTCACAATTAGTTACTTGCATTCTGGCCAACTCTGACGTTATGCAGATCACTTCACGACGGACGAACCTTTTCCAATCTTCCACGAGGATAACAATCTACTCAACGGGGACCTCTAATGACACTAAATCAATTTTCTTTTGATTTTAAGAAGAATTTATGTTTTATTTAAATTAGGTTTATTTCTAAACACCTTAACTAACATTAATCCGATATTCCTCTTCAAGAAAACGTATATATTACTAGTTTAAATAATTAATAATGTTTCATTCTGTGTTATTTTATTGTCGCCTTCTTTCATTTATTAACACTCGATTCTTCCAAATTTCAATTTTATTTTGTACTATTAATGCTATTTTTATTTATTTATTTAATACCAGATTGACTTGGTGGGCTTTACATTTTTTTTAAAAAGATTGATTATGGGAGGGGGTATTGTCTCATACAGAAGACACCCCTAACTATATTCGATGTTATAAACAAAACAAAACATTAAGATAAAATAAATAGATTAGAATAATAATTCTTAACAAAATATAAAAGTAAAGTGACTAACAAAGACAATGACTTTTATGGACTTAACAAAATAAATAATTGAATCGCAATGGGGAAAAAAAAGTAAATTTAAGAAAAATATGAGAAAAAAATGAAAATTAAATTTTAGAGTGACAATAACAGAACTGATAAATATAGAATTTATAACAGGATGTTCTGCAGGAGCCTGGGCTTCAGTCTTCGGGTTGTGGTTGGGTTTCCCAAGTTATAAGTCACTGCTCATTCAACTGTAGGTAACTGGAGTTGAAAATTCATGAATCTTTTTTGATGTAATCCTCTATTGTCTCTATTCTAATTCCCGATACAATGGACTGCTATTGATGTTAGTGACCTCATATTAGTTACACAATTATGGATTCACCTCAAGTAGATTGTTATAAAGTGTAACAACATTTCTGATATTCTTTTTAGACAAAAAACTTTGGACGAGTTTCACTTTTCTTTTAAAATCAGTTGAAGTACTGAAGCGATAGAACAAACGTAAGAAAAAAAATGCATAAATCAGCAGCTTTAGCGAAAATTGTATTTTTGTTGTTATGTGAAATTTTCACATCCATTAGTTTCTATTCTGATTTCAAACGACTCCTTATCACCCAGTGGGAACTATGCGACAATATGTTGTCAATCACACAAAAAACAAAACTTTTATTAAGTTTTCAAATACTAGAACAGCCAACTATTCCATATCGAATTTTTGATTGTTCATCTAGTTCATCCAACGATAATTTTTTTTTATGTATTAATAACAAATTAAGTGCATTTTTCTTTTAGTTTCAATATATTCTTCCCCCCCCCCTTTAACTAACCATAAATAAAAAAAAAACAAGTTTTTGGCTTTTCGAATAATCCTAAAAATTTCGACAATTACTTGACGATGACTTTGTAGAGTTTATAAATATTTATTTAGGAATTAAAATTTTATAAAAGTGAGGATTAGTAAGTAGTATAGGGATCTTACTTCCGATTCGCTCAGTCTTTTATAATTTTCAACTTCAAGATTCTGTAATATAAAGAACCATGCTGTTTGAAAATTTTACCGGGCCGATATAAAATCCATGAGTTTGAAAATTTCAACAGAAGAGGAAATTCGCCGGCGCTAGAAGTTGAAATATAATCTCTATGGGCGTGCGACTACATATATCTTACCTCTTAGTAACATAAATTCTAGACATCCACTGAACGGCAGGTCTAGGTTTTACGACCAGGGGAGACCACTTCTTCTACTAGGACGGGCTGGAGGCGGTAACATGGTGGGATATATAGATTGATTCTTTATACATTGGTTCAGGCCGTATGAATAAGTATCCCTTAGGAAAAAAAAATCCTACGCTATTTTTTGTGAGTTGAATTCCTGATGCTTTAGCGTCCTAAAGCTATCTTCTTACAGGACAAGAAAACCTCATTACACATATATGTAAAATTTATAACACATATATATATATTTTATAAATTTTTCAGTATTATAAAATGCTGTGATGTGGTGAAATATAACGGAAATGTCTTTGCAATATGAAAAAGTTGAAAAGGGGCAGAAAACTAATATATATCTGTAATATGAATAAAAATTATTAATAGTATTAAATATGCTCAGATTTCTCTAAATTAATTAAAACAGTAGCTCTTTGTTTTTGTTTTAATTATAAAACTCGTTTGATATCAGTTGAATAAAAAAAAAAATGGATGACTCTCGATCCGATCAAAACAGCGTCTGAAATAGTTTAAAAGCGTTTAATGAAAAGGTAATAAAAGGAATAATGGTTTGAAAAAAATAGAAACAACATAATTGTACATGGTGATCTCAGACAACCCTAGGATTTGTTTGAAGTTAAGCTATTGCTATAAACTTTGATATATAAGTATAATTTGTTTAGTTATACATTGGAATTTTAATTGGTAATGCTAATAAAATTGCATTGTATGTTTCTTTATATTCCTCAACTATTTATAAATAAATTAAGTTGATCCTTATCGGTCGTAAGTAAACGTTTACGTGACAACAGTACTTTGGCGTTGCGGTCGTAGGTCACGTGGAAGGTAAAATGGCATAACAGGTCGAAACTCGCTCTGTGTGCAATGCATGTACCATTGCCTTATTAACCATGTTGCCAATGCGGGAACATTTACCCAATTTTCGAGTATTTAGGGTAATATGACTTTAGGTTATAAGTAGAGGGCTACGAGGGGGGTTATAAGTGTCACAATTTTCTCAACTATTTTTTTAAAGTTAATCCTTTTACACTGCTTCTATAACTAAGAAGTCATTTAAAGTGATTATTTTTCCTTACATTTTTAATATCAGAACATAGGCACCTTTTACAGCCCAGGTTACATTTATTTTGGGGGTCTAGGATAGATTTATGGGGCTAGCGGTTTTTATTTTTGGGAATTATTTTCAGGGCTAGGGTGGATTCATGTTTAGGGTCCAGAGCGTATGATTTGAACTTCAGAACATAGAAGAACGCCAGGAAAGTGTAATTTTTGATTCCTGTGAAGAAGGCAAAAATAATACCGACTGGTGTTTTTACGGGGCCTAAACTATGAACTAATCTGCAAATTGTTTTATAATCTCAAATGCTAATTTTTCTATACCACCTAGCATAAAAAAAATAAGCAAGAAATACTTCTAGTATTTCTTTTTCTTTTTCATAACGGTATGAAAATTTCAATTCAAAGTATAAAGTATGCGAATTAAATTATGCGAATTAAATATGCGAATTAAATATATGTATATATTTTTTTTTATACACCAACACATATTTTTACTCTAAAAACACGTAAAATTTTATTGGTGCGAAAAGTATTGTTTTATTTTAGGATTAGTATTCTACTTTTTCCAGAAATAAAAAAATACATAATA
>NW_027107227.1:865169-866698 GCF_000696795.3 Halyomorpha halys
TTTTATTTTAGGATTAGTATTCTACTTTTTCCAGAAATAAAAAAATACATAATATATCATAAAACGCTAAACATAATCTTATCGGAAAATATAGTGCAAGCATCAATCTTTTTTAAAAAATTATTAATAATAAAGGGACAACATGGAAAATAAATTAAAAATATATTTTTAATAAATCTATAAAGGCTACAACTAAACTAAAAGAATAAAGGCTTTTTAGGAGACATTAATGCAATTAGAAGTTTTTGCGAAATTCAAAAGGTCGATGGTAACTATGTGAAATTTCGTAATTACTTTCAATTGTTCAAGGAAGGAGGATATGGCGTTAAAAAGAAAATAATAATTTCTATATAAAAAGTGAACTCCTTTCCTCATTCACTTCTGATGAATTCTATTTATGTACTGAATACCCCTTTATTAATCTCAAGCAAAATTGAAAAAAAAATGGAAAGGTTGAATATTATTATTATATTGAATACCTAAGGGGTAGGTGAAACAGTTTAAATAATAGTTTTATTTTTAAATATTAAATAGATTAGTAACGTCAATTAAAAAAAAAATTGGTTAAGTTGAGTATTATCGATTTAAATGGTCTATAATTCGTTACCCCGAAACGCAAACGTATTATGAAAATATAAATAAAATGATGTTAAAAAAAATTATTAATTTTTGTCGAAGAATTAATAAAAGTTACAGAATTCATAAAGTTTTCTATTTAACATGAGATATATTATTGACATGGACAATTTGCCTGTATGTGCAAAATGTTCTTTAATGGATAATGACATCTCAATAATTGGGGAATGCTTAAGAAAAGCCGGTGTCATTTGTGAGGGAGTAATATGAAACAATTTTTAGTTTGTCTCCCTGATAATGGTCTAAGAACCCAAACGTAGGAAAACAAAATATAATCTTTGTTGAGAGTAAAGTGGAGTTGTGTCATTATTAGTACTAACCGCTCTCAAACAATTAATTAGTAAATTATTAAATTAGAAAACTATAAGTTATAATAACTTATTCATGAGATCATGAGGAAAGATGCTACAAGGAACTTTCCTATCTTAATAGCAATTAGTGTCGCTCAATCATTAGTATTTAGCTTCATATCAATTACATTAAGGAGACAGAGCCTCATAATTATAAGCTATCAAGAAATGGAACACGAATAGAGCGTTATTATTAATAATACTAATAGTGAAAAGTTACAAATATAGAACACTTTTTAGGTCGGATTCGAAATTCTCTTTGTTAAAAATGACAACTAATCTGAAAATTATTTTTAAACTGTTTATCAAATCTTTAATTGCTTAGTTTTATTATATTATTTTGTAGTATATTAAATATAAAAACATAAATTAAAATACATTTTTTATATTATTTAATTTTTCTTTTTTCACAAGTTTAAAAATGTCGATGAAGTATGAAATTTCGAACATAATTGTATGAAAATATTGAATCTTCAGCAATATTTAATGCGACTAATATTTTAGTATTAGTTTTATTTTGCATATTTTATTTTCATAATTTTC
>NW_027107227.1:869933-879125 GCF_000696795.3 Halyomorpha halys
TACTAACCGCTCTCAAACAATTAATTAGTAAATTATTAAATTAGAAAACTATAAGTTATAATAACTTATTCATGAGATCATGAGGAAAGATGCTACAAGGAACTTTCCTATCTTAATAGCAATTAGTGTCGCTCAATCATTAGTATTTAGCTTCATATCAATTACATTAAGGAGACAGAGCCTCATAATTATAAGCTATCAAGAAATGGAACACGAATAGAGCGTTATTATTAATAATACTAATAGTGAAAAGTTACAAATATAGAACACTTTTTAGGTCGGATTCGAAATTCTCTTTGTTAAAAATGACAACTAATCTGAAAATTATTTTTAAACTGTTTATCAAATCTTTAATTGCTTAGTTTTATTATATTATTTTGTAGTATATTAAATATAAAAACATAAATTAAAATACATTTTTTATATTATTTAATTTTTCTTTTTTCACAAGTTTAAAAATGTCGATGAAGTATGAAATTTCGAACATAATTGTATGAAAATATTGAATCTTCAGCAATATTTAATGCGACTAATATTTTAGTATTAGTTTTATTTTGCATATTTTATTTTCATAATTTTCGTTATTTATTCCCTCGAAAACTCCATTTGAATGGTTTTAACAAAGATTCTACCTGTTTGTAAAGCGAATTCTGTGAACCTTTCTGTGCAAAAATTAATCAAGATAGCATTTTTAGGTATTGCTTCATATTAAAAAAAAAATGACGCTTAAAAAATAGCAATTTTTTTTTGTTTTGTAGAGATTTTGTTTATATGAATTTTCTAGATTTAGACATTGTTTATATGAACCTTTTTCGGCTTCGAAGTTTACTCCAACCTTCTAAAATATTGTCAGGACTTAAATGGCAGCCTTTATCGTAGATACTATTTAATTATGAGATGATATTCTAAGAAAAAATCACATAATTCAGCAGAAGTTTTAACTCTTATGAAGAGAATTACACTTCAAATAAGAGATACAAAATGAAAAATATTCAAAAACTAAACTGTCAAAGTTTCTTCAATATATTCAGACAAGAGATTGACATCCAAACAAAATACAATAAAAATAGTATTATACATCACTCGAAAATAAGAATAAATAATATGCTTGAACTTACTGTTTTAAGCTACAAGATCTAGGAAAGTAGAAGATAACCACGTCATATGTAAGTATACAAATTTTTAATTCTTACTTCTTGTGAACTTAATGAAAAGATAAATGTAATATTTCAATTGACACTAAATTTCCTTAAAATCATGTTAAACTTCTTCTAAGTATTACATAGAGGATGTTGTTATTTACTGATGAATAATATGAAACTTTCAAAATGAAGGTATGGTCTCTTCTAGTCTATGCTATTCTTTAAAAAAGTAAATTATGAATGGGAGTTCCGATGTTTTGACAGAAATTTCACTAATAGGTGAGATACTTCTTACTATTCAAAGATTGTCAATTATATTGCAGTATTTAATAATTTCAAGAATTTATTTAAATGCGTTCTTAAGGTTTTTCTTAAATCTGGCACTAACGCATCATTACGACTGGGCTTTCCATCACTGGAAGTCCGCCTACGTTCTTTATATGAATCTGAAAAGATCAGTACACAGGTGACCCCCACATTTTGAGAAATGTTCAACGGTTTTAGGCTATAAAAAATTACGAAATGAAGTATAGAGATATGTTAATAGTTAGTAATCATGCATTAGCTATCAACAGTGGGTATGAAATGAGTAGATGATTGGGATTGGCATTATTAATTATGTAAGAAAATAAATAAAAACTTATTCGGTTAGTGCCAACATTTCTTAAGAATTACAGGCCTTTATAAGTGCTAAGAATAAAAAAAGGTAACTACTATAATTAATAAAAAGAAATATAGAATAACAAGAAAATAACTGACACTATTGGCAAATAGGTAGCTTTAGAAGAAAACCCAAAGTTAAAAAAGGAATATGAGATTATAGCGATAGTAAAATCATGAAAGAGGGAAGATAAAATAAAATAATATCGGCATATATGAAAATCCTGTATGTAAATATATGTAATCATCATCATAATTGGCGCGGCAGCCCGTTACCGAGCCTGTGTTTCTTCAAGTAGCTTCCGCTAGTCCGTTTTGTCTTCTACTGCAACTCTCCTGTTTCGGGTTCCCAGAAGGACCCAGGCAACCGTTAATACAGCGTCCGACCATCTCATGTTCGGCATCCTTACTCATCTCTATTCATGTTGCTCGGATAGGACGATTTGGGATGTCATCACCGCGCATTCCTGCCACATAACCTGCTCAACATTTTTACAATTTAAGGTTTCGAGGCCATCTTCTTTTCAGACGCCTCGGAGGATTGTCCGGAATAAGAGAGGAAGCAAGATTAGAAACTAATGGGTTTGAGTGGTTAGGGAGTTTTTAATGGAAGGATTGATATCTGGTTCGGGCTAAATCGGTCACAAATGGAACATTCAGGTTTTTATGGATGATTTTATTTGTGACAAAGTAGGGAGCATTTAGGATTTTACGAAGGATTTTGGACTGTAAGGATTGGATACAAGAGGAATTCGAAGGTTTAGTGGAGCCCCAAAGCTCAACGCCGTGTGTCCAGATAGGCCTTATAATTGCCACAAAAATCAGTCTTTTGTAATGAATTGGAAGTTTGGACCATTTGTATAGTAAGTGATATTAAGCTTATAAATTGAAAGAGGGCCAAAGATTTCTTTCGATATTACAGATTTATTTCTTTACTTTTCTAGTCTTCGCTCTCCTTCTTTAAGTTTTAGTCAAACAATATTATATTTTCGAATAACCATTGGAATTGCGGTATTTGAAATTTTGAGCGGAATGATAAGAGCATACAAAAAGTTTTTCCTAAAATACCTCCAAAAGCAAAAATGACAGCAATGTCAAAAATGACAGCAGGGTGAATTTTACCTCAGGTTCGATTGCCACCGAATATTAACTGTAACAACAAACTATCGTTTATTCCGGTCGGTACGAAATAACTCAGGTATCAAAGTGGCCAGAAGATTCCTACTGCGGAAGAGCCTTCACCCACATTTCCCGTTCTGACGTCACATAACTCCCGACAGAGGCAGTAACGGGGAAGTCGACCTGAGTTAGTGGCGGGAAAACAATACTTTTCACGGTTTCTCTTATTTCTCTCCGACCTCTCATAACACCTCACTATTGTTCTCAAGCTACACCTTCGGTAAAAACATTTTCAGCCTTCGCCATTCACTTATGGAGCAAAAGTACTGTCTTGACAATAGAGAAAAGTTGCATTTTATCAATCCGACCTGTTTGTTATGACATGAATTATAAAACTCTTTTGTCTGATATTGGAATAGAGTTAGGCTGGCGGCTGTTAGAATAGGCATCTTTTTTTAATCAATTATAATTTACGTTGTTATGTTATATCATATATTATGACGCATAATGTTAATTTACATTTTACGTTTTATACAGTGTGAAGAATCAGAATAAAAAAATGTATGTCACTTTTATTTTTAAAATTAATTTATTGGTATAAATCTATTCATAATCAAACTCAGTAGTCTTCCATGGAAATAAATCAATTCAACACACATAGCATATTTTCATTGAGAACGTAATGAAAACAACAAATTAATGGAAAAAAAAGCGATTTATCTTTTTTCGTTACTGTACATATTGTTAAAAAGTACTTATTCACGACATTCTTTTCATTCTATATAATTTATAATCTAAGGTTTTTTTATTCCATGAATACGTAATTAGAATTGGAAACAGTGCATTCAGCATTTATGCACCACGCGTGAAAGTATAGATATATAATTATAAAAATTAAAAATATATACCACTTTTTATTTCTTTATTCTTTTTTTTATTCGGCGAAGTGCACCCTGTTCAGATGAGGTAGTAAGACTTAGTAGCAATCAGCATTGTAAAATGAATATATATAACAACATGAATTTCAAATATTAATTATTTGAAATAAAAATAATTAATAAGCCTTATAGAAAAAAATGTATTGTTAAGTGAACAGTAGACTAATTATAGAATTATATATTCAAGCGATAAAAGGTTTTATTCCAGCCTTATTAAATAATTAATTATAACGTATTGACAGAATATTATTAAAATTAATTCAAAATCGCTAATGCCTCAGGAATTCACAAGCGGATGGAACAGTTGAAACACACAAGCTGAATAATTTATATCGTATAATAGCTTACTCCCTCTGACAGAACAGCTCTGTTTTTTTTTTGTTTTGTTTTTTTTATAAAAGTCAAAAAAACAATTTTCATTTGCGATGTTCTTTTAGTTTCACTAGAAAATATATTATAATTCATTTAAAAAATTAAAAAAGAATCATATGAAATTAAGACTGAGTAGCAGCTAAAGCATGTATATTATGGTCCGCTTATAAATAATTTAAAACAGGATTTACGTAATATCATATTAATTAAGCAAATTGGAATAGGAGTTGCAAAAGTATCTTTTTTTACTTTAAATTTTTGTTTATTGATTGATATTACAATCTGCCACACGATTGTGGGCAATAGGTAATAGTGCTGAATAACTACATTCATACTAAAATAAGAATACAAATATATAAATAAATAAAAAAAAATCTCTCTTAAAATGTAAACAAACAGAAGGATAAAGCAAATGAACATAATCCGAACTATGTTTATGAATAAATAAATAAAATAAAATAATATAATCTTCAGTCACATTTACGGTCTTAGATACAATATTTACACAATCGACCTGAGGATCCCTGTGATGAGGGATAGAGGGATGTGTGAGGGGTAGAGCAGAGCTCAAAAGATCCCAGCACATCCCTCTCACCGCATCACTCGTAGTGAGTCAGTGGAGGCTGAGTAAATGCGATAAAGCAAAAGTATCTAACATGACGTTCTCATTTATTATCTTAATGTAAAATGTTACATCGCAATATTATTTAGGGAAAGAGCAACTATTTAGATTAGTTGCTGGGATGAGTGTCAACAACTGAAAAGTAACCCGACTGCTTTTTTTTATTTTGCTATAATTCCTTTTCCCATATAATTAAAGCAAAATTACAACAAATGCCTATGTGCGTTTATGACCTCAGTGTTTTACGCCCTAAAGCCCTAACCAACAACAAATGCCTTTCGCACCCATGCACTCACGGCGAACTATGCAGGTTCAACATTCAATACCCAAGTGTCATGCAAAATAGGATACTTTTACGCCGTACTCATGGAACAACTGGAACAATGGAACAAATTGGATTATTAGTTTTTTTTCATAACAAATTTATTTATTTAGTTAATAACAGTTGATGTATTATATATTATAGTAAAGACAATAAGTTAGACAATTAATAATTGGTCATTTATGTATAAACGTTACACTGAATGAAATATGAATATTAAAAAGGAAACAATACAAACATTTTCTATGTTTATGTTTGTTAATAAATTGGGAAATACGGTTTCCTTATCAAGTAGTTGAAGAAATATAGATGATAAAGTTTTTAAGTACATTTAAATGTCAATGTAAACGCTTTTGAAACGACACGCTGATAAGAAACAACTCTAATGAAAGAGACCGACATTTCATGACAATTTTAAAACCTTGCAATACGAGAAATATAATTATAAATTTATTCATCTCTGTAATTAAGATAGTTATTTAAAAGTTATATTTTTATATTCAAATAGTTATGATTTTATGTTTGTTGGATTAACCTTTCTTTTTTTTACATTTAATGAAAATTTAAATAAACGTATTATTCTATTTTCACATATAAAAAGGGCAAAGGATCAGCAAGATCATTGTTAATTAAGGCAGAAACAATGGTAATGACTAACAAGAGTTAAATATATGTATTTAGGCTGGCGTATTAGTTGAAAGTCAGATTCTCGCAACTCAAAAATATAACATCATTTAGAAAAATATCTATTTTTTTTCCCCTTCAGGATATCCTTTGTTGTCTGGGCTACAGTTGGTACATTTGTACCAAACCTAAGTAAAAAATGTTTTTACATTTGTTACACAGTACTATTGTTAATTTAATATCCATAATATTTTATGTTTGACTCTTAAATTAATAGAGATGGTGGTATGGTGGTGATGCGTAACCCATTTTTAATAAAGAGCCTCTTGATGATAATGTCAAAAAATTCTGCTTTCAAGCGATTTGCGATAGAACTATATGTTTTCCAAGAAAATAGCCCCCCATCACATTTTCGTAAGGTAAGCAACAATAATAATTAGGAACTGTGTTTTGTAGGCTGAAACGCTTTTGGCGTTTCCAGGGAAAGATGTTGTTGTTCATTTATAGTAACAGGATTTTTTTTTTTAAGTCGATGTTGGTAATATGGAACCCCTCCCCCAAAATATATTACGTGACATTAATTCAAATATTCTTTCAGCAATAATTCAGAAGTGCATTACTTGTATGATTTCAAATACTATATTTAATTGTACAGCTTGCATGGTAAAATAAAATAAACTGACATTACACATCGCTGGCAACAATTCTACATCCCATCATTGATTTCTTTTACTTCATAAAAAATTATGATCATATGATAACTAAATACTGAATAACCGTCTTCGATATTATTTTAGTTAAAGTTAGTTTTAATGTTTATAATGAAGTTTATAGAATTTATATAGAAACCCAATTGCAGGGCTTTAGTTCGTTATATGTTTACTCAGGAATAAATAGGTTTCATTTTATGAAATTCTCGTCTACACTTCATTTCACTAGAGCTGAAAAAATAAACAATAGAATAAAGCGTTCATTTAAATTTGTAAAATAATAGAGAACTGAACTTCAATGTTGCTAACCAGCGAAAATAAAATTTCATTCATAAAAATAATTTTAAAACTTAACACATGTGCTTAAATATGATTGGGAAACTATAAGCTGTAAGGAATGTTTATGAGAAAACTTAATAACATTAGGTTTAAACCTGGCACAAATCGCTAGGTCATAAAGTCAGAGATAGAGAAGGCATTGTTCATTAACGGGAAGCAAGACCTGGACCATTAGCGACCGCGATAGTAGCAGCTGTACAATATCGATGACTGTAGGGGACGCATCGAATCGATTAGGCGTACTATCGATAGCATAATGTGGACGGGCATAGGATAAGGAAGGCACAGTGAGAACCGTGGGAGGGTCCCACCTGGGACGCCCCCTCAAGAATAGAATTTTCCAAACGGATTTTGTAATGAACTTAAACCGATTAGAACGAACTGTCATCCCTTCCTCGGACGGGTAATGAGCTCTATTGGTGCAGCTTACGGTGGCTTGTGTACTACAGGGCTCAGGGGTGATTTCCTCTTATGTTCACTGTTATGTTCTGTACTTTGGAAAATCTGTCTGAATTAACTCGTTAGGGGTACGAGACAGGTGCTTTGAACGAGGCTGCCCTCCGGTGTTACGGCATCATTTATTCAATTACGGCATTTTTCTTCCAAAACAAAATTGTTATTAAGGAAAATACAGAAGAAATTATGCCGTAAATTTACCGCAATAAACTACTTCTGAAACTTTTGGTTATATTCAAAACATTATAAGAATCATAACATCGATATATGGTTTAGATTTTTTTTTTAGCGCGTCAATTTTAGGAACTGCCATTAAAACTAGAAATATTCTCATCGCGTTAGGTAGACCACTTATTAATTAAGACTTAAGGCTTTCTAACATCACGCTACGACCATTATAAACGGAACAGTAACCATAAATGTTAATAATTAATACAACTCCATTACGGTGAAAACAGGTCACTACACCAACATAACCGTTACGTTTGAAAATATAAATGTTAATTAACCCAAATTTTAGTATATTTATGAATTCAAAGAATTAAAGTTCTTTAAAATATGATTTATAACTATCTGTACAGCTATCAGCAATGTTTCGCATGTTGTTCATGGGAAGGAACTATCATAAAAAAATGAATATTTTTTCGCAATTAAAATGATCAAATTCAAGGAAGGCACAATGTAAAAAAAAAACTTATTATTCTTAAATCGTCACTTAAGTAAGTCGATATGAATGAAAATATAAGGAATACATGCGCACTAGTGCTTTTCCAACCTCAGGTATCATGATGCCATCTATGTTACTATCACGAAGTTAATTTAACTAAATTTTTGTCCAATAATAAAAAAAAAATTGCATTGTGATTAATTCAATTATATTTATGAAATGCATGTCCTACTATTCCACATTTGCTCTACAACATACGTGTATTCGGGATGGAATATCCGTACACCCCACCAGTGCTTCAGGATTAGCAATCAGAATGACCGCGAATAAAGGGAGAGAAGAAAAGCTTGGGCAAGGCAGGTCATCAAGCCTATGAAATTTTGAGATGCTCTCCACTTTTTTTTCCAGACCGGCCTGAATAAATAATAATGGGGCTGGAACAGTCGACGATTCCAGACAGGAGCGAGAATCGTTGAGGCGTGGTATTACTTCAAGCATTTCTAGGGAATTGAAAAAGATCGACAGTTACTAGGTTCATAAAAATACTATAGCCATAAATTGAAATATCATTTAAAAACAAAAATAAAATAAAAAGTTGGAAATGTTTCTAAAATCAAAACCGAGAAAAAAATATACCATTGATGACAGGTGATAAAAATGTAACTTTTATTATGTAAAAGTGTTATGGAGCTATAAAAAACAACCAAAATGGTAGGTTGCGGCAAAGAAAAAAGTATATAAACGATAAAGATAAGATAATAATAATCCTGAGATAGCTGGGATGTGCGTTAAAAAATAAACATTTCCAGAAAAAATACATTAAATTTCATCCTGAAAAAAGTAACTAAGAAAAACATTATATCTAGAAGTCTAATAATAAATTTCAATTATCTTTCAGAACGTATACTCTATAATTTACCTATATAAAATATAAAATCTAGCACACTCCGTTATGAAAAAAATAAATAAATAACTTGATTTAATGGATGTGAAATTTATAGAATAACCAAAGCTATACCATCTAATAGGTTACAGTAATTTAATTTTGAAATAAAAAACCAACTAAATTATTAAGAACTTACATGAATATGTTTATTTTATTTCACTCTTTTTACAATTTAAGGCAATTTTTTTATAGTGACTTATTATATTCCATTTCAATAGGAGTATGTACAATATTGATATCAGAATTCATTAAAACTATTATTATTCATTAACTAA
>NW_027107227.1:879374-881301 GCF_000696795.3 Halyomorpha halys
CAAAGTTATAAAACGAACAGCTAATTCTTATAACATTGCCTACCCACATATAAATTTAATCTATACGTTTCTTATTTGATGGGTTAAAAAAAATTAATTCCAATCAAAATGTTAGTGAGCAAGTATGTCTAAAAAGTATTCGAAATGAAAGGGGCAAAATAAATTTTTTGATAACTTGTTGACCCCTTTTTTTCTTAAAATGATTGGAGTTGAAAATTAAATAAACCAAATTTTTTAGCTGAAAATTAAATGATGAACATAATAAAAATAATATAGTAGATAAACTCTAAGGACCGGGTTTGTCGCTTGGACAAGATCGCAGGCGACGGCCCTTAAACTCCAGCCAATTTTCGCGCTGAGGTACTCAAGCGGAACCCCAAAGCGGTCTTATCAAAACCTTTTTGTTTTCTTTTTACTGATCTTTTCTAGCTTCTTATAGCCTGAATTTTTTGAAAAAAACATATTTTGTCTTTACTGTTATTATCAATAATACCTTTGCCGAAGAATATCAAAATAAATAATACAAACATGGAATAGTCTATCAATAAAACAAAAAGATGAAGATAATTTTGATTTATAAACAATATTTACAAACAAAGATTAAAAAAACGTTCTCATGATCATATCTCGGCAGACAATAATTAGCTTATAATTTAACAATAACAATAATAATGTAACAAGGCGAACGTCTTTCATCTATCTTATTTCATTTAACACTGGAAAAATATTTTATTAGAAAGGTGATGCATACCAAATAGGGTTTAGCTTTTAGTAATATACTATCCATGGTGGGGTATGCTTTTGATTTGGTACCGATAGATACAAACGAGAAATCTATAAAACAAAATACTACTTCGTCAATAAAAGGTAGAAAGGAATCAAGTCTCAAAATAAATACGGATAAAACAAAACGAACGTGAAACATGCCCTCAGAAACAGAGCCTCACATTTTTTCTTTTTTTTTTGGAAATTATTATTGAAATCATTCTTAAAATATCGATTAAAAAAATATTAAAAGATAAAATGAAAAGTGATTGGTTGCGAGTTGAATTTTAAGGCCACACTACTCTGAACTGAGAGAACTGCACCCGGTAAATATAATTCCGCCATAATTTTGCATAATTCCGCAATAATTTTGCATTTAGGTGGATTAGGAGGGTGAGTAAGGATGAGGGCTTAGTCATCGAACAGGTTCATAAAATGTTAATAAATACTGAACCGACGGGTAAACATCCTAGCAGTAGGCCGAAACGTAGGTGGGTCAAAATTGATCTCTTCGATTTGGGTATGGAAGGGCTTGTAGACAGAAAATTACTTTCATATATTGTCTTATGTAATTTTTCCATCTAAATTGATTACTGAAAAATAATAATACAATTTTTTATATGTTTCTTTTGTGTCCAAGTTGCATTATATATTTATTGGCATAATCATTGTACATTAATATCAATTCTATTTAGAAAAGATTTCATGAATACATGTAAAAGAAAAATCATTAAGAAGTGTTATAACTATTGTAGATTATTAGTTAGAGAAGTGTAAAGTTTCATTTTTTTAAAAAGAATTAGTTTCAAGTTTGTATAATTTTGAACCGGTAAGAATAAATTTGTTTTTTCATAAACTGTAATTTTTTTTTATTAATAGAAAATATTTCCAAGTAAATTACTAAATAAGATTTGTAACCAAGGTAATTTAATTTTTCAAATCATATTTCATGGTTTAGTCTGTCAAAGCTTTGAGTAAAGAGGCTCTGGATCCATAATGTTTTGTCGACTACGATTAAATTTGTTTTTAAGTTTTAACTTAAACTGGATCTCATTCTCACCTCGTTCCACCTCTATCAATGGTTAGTGAAATATAATAGACTTCCAGAAGCAATAACTAAATAGTTTACCTACTCAATGAAAATAAATTAAACATAATAGTG
>NW_027107227.1:881600-891095 GCF_000696795.3 Halyomorpha halys
AGTGATTAATGAACTGATAGGGACGGGACCTGTTAAGTAATGTATACGCAAAAACGTAATGCTAAATCAGCATTTCAAAAGTGAACTTAAACATTAAGAAAACACCAAGTAAGCAAATAACAAATTCCACTGAAAATTTCAATGAGTATCATATATTTAATTATTATAAAAGGTTATATTATTTTTTCGAAACAAATAATGAAAAGAACAGACACCGTCTAAACGGTTTCTAAGCCAAATTAAAATAGGTAACCGCTTTATACTGGCTAAAGAAAAGATCAAGAATTTAAAATAAAGAAAAAAAAATACTACAGTGATATACTTAAAAAAAAAAACATATTTTTGTAGAATATATTACTATGATGTGACGGATCAGGTTGACTACGATTGTACTAGAATATTTAAGTAATAGTTCTCAAAAACTACATAAGTTTATTGAATCTAAGAACTCTAAGAACTTTTCTTAAAATCGAGAAAATTATAGCCATTGTAAAACCAATTTGTTCATAACAAGTACCGGCAGAAGTATAATCAGCTTCAAAAGAAAACATAAGAGTACAAGACCAGGGAAGAAAAAGAGGCAATTATTTCACCCCAATTTTTTATTACTTTAATGAAAGCTAGTGTATTACTAGTCAAAACTGATGAGTCTGCCAAGTATAGGTTGGGTGAATAAAAAATGGCAGCTGTTTCAAAACATTAATTTTTCATTAAACATTGGTTTTATGAGCTATGAAGTAGTTTAATACGTTTATCGTCATAGGAGTAGTATTTTTCATGATATTTGCTAAAATAAATTGATTTATAGTTGCTCAGACAAATTTTCATTAGCCAAATTTATATTCATATGCGAATATCATAAAAACTACTACACCTATGAAGATAAGAGTCATAAACCGCTTTATAGTGAGTAAAATTTTCTACATTTTAAGTGCTGGTAGACATATGTGCGTCTTATGGATTTAGAGATATTTAAAATTGTTTTTCAAAAATCAAACATTTTATACAAACAACTATAAATTAATAGTTTGTGAATTTATTTTCAAATATTATAAAAACTACTTATCCTACAAAAATAAACGTTAAAAACTATTTTATAGTAAATTTAACCAACTTTAATTTGAGTGGTAACTGACATCTGTATGTCTTACGGTTTCTGAAATAAAGTTTTTCAAAACTCTAACCTCTTGTCTGAACAACTATAAATCAATTTATTTTAGGGAATATCATGAAAACTACTAATCCCACGAAGGTTAAGGTCATAAAACTACTTTATATTACGTTAAACTAGCTTTAATTTGAGTGCTAAGAGACCTCTATACGTCACATAGTTCCTGAGATATAGATTTCTCAAACTAAATACTGATATTTCAGTACGTCCCATACAACATTATTATGAAATCTTGCTTTTTTAAAAGCTACATCTCGAGAACTATTGAACGTAAATAGCTTTATTAGGGCTTACATTTAAGCTAATTTACTCTTCTTTAAATAATGTTCTTTTATATTTTCTAATGTTGTTGGTAGTTTTTAAGATATAGAGCTCCGAATGAAAAATGAATTATTTTTAACGTTTTTAAAAAGTCGCTATTTTTTATACTTGGCAGGCTCATCAATTTTGACTAGTAATTATACATAGTTTTCATTAAAGTAATCAAAAATTTGGTTGAAATAACAGACTTTTTTCTTCTCTTGGGCTCCTGTACTATTAGGTTAAATTACTTTTTAATCGAGTTTATAAAACATCTATCTTTATTAAAACTACTTTAAAAAAATTAAATTATATTAATTTTTTATAACTCCATCCAGTAATTAGTTTATATATATAAATTATTTTCTACCTTCTCCAGACATATGTTTGTCTTTTAACAATTAAACAGGATGACGGCATTATTGTATTTAAATTATAAAATAATAAAGTAGGATGAGACTAACGGTTAAATCCCTGGAAAAATCCCGGTTAAAACGGCTGAGGTCCATTTTCACTTTTATAAATTATTTGGACAGTGGAGTAAACGGACAGATGCATTTCACCTGAAACGTTTAATTAAACGCATATCGTTCTACCAGTTAGTCTTGTTTTAAATTTCTATGTCAGGATATATACCCTTTTTGACATTCGGCAGTTTGTTAACAGCAATCAGTAAAAAGGAGATATAAGCAATATCAACGGCTAAATATTGTACACCGAAATAGTGATATCAGACATGTAAAAAAATATTGGTTCACTTCAAGCACGTCTATTCAAAAGTCCTCACTAAAAATGATAATATTTTTTTAAATTAAATACTTACTAATCCAACATTACTTATTGTAAAAACTATTGATTTTTAATACATTTTTTTTTTCATTTTAAAATTCTACTCTTTCTACTTCATTAAAAATGTTCCCACAGATCAATCGAAGTAAAAAAGGGTAGACTTTAGGAGACGGTGTGATCTCTCCTAAGGCTACTTTATTATGAATTAAATTGAATGGAAAATTCAAATATTCACTAATAGCAAAGTAAAATTAATAATTACACCTAAACATATTCAAAGTGCCAATGGCAAACTGTATATAATAATTAATGAAAACGATAACAAATAATAAACAAAAAAGTAAAATTTGGTGTTTTGTTGTTTTGGAAAGGTGAAAGAGATGATGCTCCTAAATGTGAAGATAAAGCCTGGAGCCTTTCGGTTTTTCCTCTTTTGTTCTTGCTTTTATTTGAGGAAGGGTTTGTGTTCACGTCCGGTACCGGCACGTCCCGGATAAAAGAGATAACATTTTCTCTTAGTTCGTTCTTCTTTTCATTCAGACAGAATAATTCTTGCCCCTAAATCCTATTCTGTATGCCCATCTCTCTATTCATAATAATTAATACTTCATTTTCAAGTAAGGGAGACGTGATAACCAATTATTTTACATAACTATGAAACTATTTTGGAAAAAAAAATTGAAAGAATATTAAAAATTAATTTATTTCAATATTAATATAGTGAATATAGTTGAAATATGGGAACGCAGGAGTGTGAAATAGCCCGATTATTGTAAGTAGGGTTATATATAAATGCACCTACTATTTATATAATTTATATAGTATCTCTTATCAATATTATTATATACTATCAACCAAGCTGTTTATACCCTATAATGCTCATATATCTACACATATCTCTCCCCAGATGTTCATCCTTCGGCCAGCATGCATATAAGTAAGTAACGTCATTGAAATAACTGCAATGGATAAATATTCCTTTCAAACATAGCAAACGAAATCAATAACAAAAAGCAAAAAATTCTAAATATCGTTTATTTTTAGAAATGATTATTATATAAAAATTAAATAAGGTTATATAACTTTTAAAATGTCTTTTATATCAACTAACATAAAATCTTGACCAAATGACGTGTACATCACTTCACTTGATACTTGTTTTTTATTGGTTGATAGCCTGTTGCCAACACACTAGAGGGGACTCTGGTATCAGGATTCTGAAAAGCGGGTTGGTGAATGAGCTGCAAAAAGTCGAAAAATTTTGTGCACCTTTGTCGAAAAATTTTCGGCACAGTAGGTAGCTCAGACGTGCTGTTGGTACGTCTTCATATTTGTTCAGCGAAATCGCACAATCTTCTGGAAATTTTGTAGATGGGTTGTAGTGCAATGCAAAGGGCCTCATAATGCTTTTGTAGATTTGATGTTTGGGCCTCAGGGAGAGAATTGGTGATGAGAATATATAGCCGGTGTGATGCGGACTCGTTTAGTTTTAATTCATCAGTGGGCAGAGAGTTCCAAATGTAGATCTACTGGTGGTGTAGGTGGTAAATAATTGAAGGCACGAAGCAACCCTGAGTCATTATGTAATCAAAAACCACCATGAATTAGGAGGTGGTGAGGAAACTTCATATGCAAAATAGTTTCATGCTTTTGGTGAAGTATAGTTATATTCTCAATTTAAGGCCGGAATAATTGTTTAAGAATACAGTATAAGCCAAAATTAATTTTGTACTCCTTCTTCAAAAATTACTTGATACCCATTAGTGGGCAACATTCATGCCGTAAAAAAAAGTTAATTATTATGAAAATCGGACATAAAACTACAAATTCGATCCTATCAAATTTCGTATACATGTGGCTAATTGATGATTCTTAAAACCTTCTTTAGACTCTATAAAACATAAGTTATCGGACTAAAGTTTAATGCGAATCAGTTCAGCCGTTTTCTTATGAATAGTGTTTACACATGTAAGTGTTATCATAACATCATAAAATGATAATATGGTAGAGGTAAATGTCCTTTTTAACAACCATTTAAAACGAGCTCATCAGCACAACAAGATAGAACTAGAGTAAAGAAGGGGGCAACAAGAGAGAGTGATGCACCTTGAAGAGCCCTCCACGCAGGAGACAACGGATGAATAGGCTCGGAGGTTGGCAGAATAAATAACGCGGACAAACGGGACACAAAGCTGGCGCTAACAGGGCTTCTAGTGCGTTACCGTGAATCAGATGCCAGGAACAAAATGATCAATCTCTTCGGGGTCGGGTAGAAAGCTATTACTGAACTCCGTGTCTGTGGAGAACCAGAACCTTTTCAAAGTTCCTTTGTCAACACACTGCTTCATTTCTCAGGGTATAGCTTATTTTTAACACAATAATTTTCACTAAAACTTAAAAATAATTCACTCTATTGAAACTAAAAACGAATAGTAGATTAAGAATTCTTTTGAACTAGAGCTGATTCAGGATGAAACGAAGATTTTCATTCATAATAAATTTTGTCAAAACAGAGAAAATTATGAAACAAATTCATTCGTTTTCATCTGGAATCTGTTTGTGTTATTTTTTTCCTGCGCTCAAAATAAAATTGAGGATATAATAAAAAAAAAATTAAAATCTGTACCGCTTCAACCCAGAGGTTCGGCATTTTGTATGGAAGTACTTTTTCTTGAACGATAGTTGTACAAGTAGGTGATTTATTCATGATCATGCTTAGCAGCCACATTTTCCTAGAGTTAAAGATACCCACTTTATAGAGGCTGAGTGGACCCCGGAGAGCTCCGGAACACACAGGGTTGACTCACGGCTACAGTAACAGAATAAATATTATAAAGGCCACGTAATTTCTGCCGCTATTTCGAAATTTCACAAAAGAAAACACTTGTACGAACTACCAAATAAATGCAATAAAAAGAATGTGAGTCCTTTCCTTTATGTATTTACATGTAAGTATCTTTTTTTTTTTTTTTTATGTATTTACATGTAGGTATAATTTAGTCTTTTCAAATATGAAAGTAAAAAAGTTAAGATTCGATTGCTAGAAGTATAGTAAAAATTAAATAAAGCAAATACTAAAATTTGGGCTTTGAATGAATAACTGGTGTAAGTAAAACCTACAGTTTTTATTTATATCTTTATTTAATATTAGATCGGCACGTGTAAGGCCCATCTTACATGGTTAATGTAAGAAGCACATTTTTTTTTAACTATTGACTATGGGGCAATTATAGTCTCATACAAAAGACAACTCTAACTATATACAATGTTATAAATAAAACAAAAAAGTAAGATAAAACAAATAGATTAAAATAATAATTCTTAATAAAAGGTATAAATAAAGTTAAAAACAAAAACAATGAAATTTATGGATTTAACAAAATAAAAAATAATTGACTTCTAATGGGAAAAAAATAAAACAAAAGTGAATTTAAGAAAAAGATGAAGAGAAAAAAAGAAATTAAGATAAAACAAAATTATAAAATGACAATAATAGAACTGATAAATATAGAATTTATAAGATGTCCTGCAGGAGCCTGAGCTTTAGTCTTCGGGTTGTGGTTGGGTTTCCCAAGTTGTAGGTCACTGTTCCTTTAACTTTAGGTAACTGGAAGTGGAACTTTTGAAATTTTTTTTATGTAATCCTCTATAATCTCTATTTTTAATTCCCGATGCAATTGGCTGTTCTTTACAAACCAAGGAGAATCCACTGGAATTCTTACATTTTTATTTTAAAAAGATTGTATTTTTTTCCTTTTCGTAAAAGATGATAATCCTTAAACGTCACAGCCATACATCAGCAGTGGCTTAAGAATTGTTTTGAAAATAAGATAAGAATAGCTGTTTATGATTTTAATTTTGATTTTCTATTTAGGATATGATATAGCATTGCTAACCTTGCGTTGGTTTGAGTTAGTTTGATGTTGATATGGTGGTTAAACATATAGTTTGGGGATATTCAAAACTTCAGAAAGTTCAAAAAGATTCATAGTAAAAATCAACAGTTTATCCGTTAAAACTAGTCAATCACAAGCATATTCAACTATATTAAAGTATCCGAAGTTGATACACTCAATAAATAATTAAATACTTTTTTTATGATAATTTATATTTTTATGAAATCAGAATGACTTACACAATCTTTGCTCTCAAAAGCTCATATAATACCACATGCAGATAATATGTCCATTAAACTTAACTTCCGAATAAAAATGAAAGCCTTTATCTCGAAATGATTAACCTCAAGGATCACGCTATATGACACCTATAAGTTAATATGTAATATTTTTATCTTCATAGAAAATTGAGTCCCTAAGAAATTTTGGGTATGTAGTTAAGAAATTAGTCTTAACTAAAAATTCAATCATGCTATTTAGGTCATTACGATATAGTTAACTAGAATTGTTTAAAAAATAGAAGATTATTTGAATAATGCATTCACGAAGAACATTTGTTCCAATGAATTATCACGACGACCTTGACAACAAAATTCAAATATTTACATTCAGCGACAATTTCCGGAAAACGTCATGAATTTTGAAATAGTCGTATGTTGTTAACCTGAAATTAAACATTAGCATACATTACTAGAAGTCTACTTATTCTTTTTTTTTTTTTTTATTTCATCTTCAGTTAAATTGAATACTTGCAACTATGAATAATTTTAACTGTAAATACAAGGAGACTCTATGTATATAGCGTAGGTGAGAGGAATCTACTGGGAAGAAACTATTATGTAAGAATATCCTTTTTTCCACATAAATGTTTTCCTTTTTCCTATTTCTTGATGAAAAAGGAAAACTTGCATTGAGGCGACTTCTCAATCTCCGAGATCCAGAGCACTTCTCAGGCATTCAGAGTTCGGCACACATAGCTCTGAAAAGGCTTGCACCCAAGGGCTTCCACATGTTTTTTCCTGCCTTCCAAGAAGTGATTTTCACGAGTGGATTTAGAGGCAAGTGGTTTCGATTCCATGGCTTCACCGGCCCTGTTTTTAAATCTTCTTTGGAGTAGTGCTGAGGAAGTTCCCAGCTATTTCCATATCTTTTTGCAAATAAACAAGCTTTAACAGGTCATGAATTTTGTCAGAAAAGGCTCATAGATTCTCATTAAAATTATTTTTCGAATCTACAGGGACAATTCAGATAAATAAAATTGTGACAGATAAAATTTATACAAAATATAAAGGAAAATCATCTGAAAGAAGAATAAGAGCCAGTAAATGTCACCCGTAAACCAGTGAACATAAGGTCCGGACATGAAATTATCAAAAGTTTTGAATTTTACTATATTTATTTTTCTTTTATAGTGATAAAGATTTGGGGTCCGATACACCTTGAGAACACCTTGCTACCTACTTGTGAATAATTAATTCTTCATTAAGTTGGATGGAGAAAAAAAAAAAGAAACAACCCACAATTTCTTGACCAAAGAAGTCTAGAAATAAAACTTTCAAAGACCATTCAAGGCGAGCTATAATTTCTTCTAGAAATTATTACCTAAGTACGATTAGGTAAAAATTACAAAAATATATTTGTTTTGGTTAATTGTAGGCATTATAGAGGGATAAGAGAGAAGAAACGATTATTTGTCATTTTTTGTTTGTATAGTCATATTAATATTCTTTTTAAAAAAAATTTTGATTGAGACAGAATGCATTAGAATAAACATATAAATCAATATAAAAAATAATATAAATAAAATAAATTAATTAGATGAGACATATGTACCACGAGTCACCATATTACCTTGGGCATCCTTAAGAAAAAATAATTTAAATAGTTCTAACTCTCTCAGTTTTTTGTTTTGTTTTTTTTGCATTTTCATATTAATATTCTTTTTAAATAAAATGTTTTGATTTGGATAAAATACAATATATACACATATAAAGCAATATAAAAAAATAGTAGAGAGAAATGCTTATATTTAGCCATGTTGCCCAAATAGATTCGGTTTCTACAATACACAGTATACCAATCAATCCATGATCGGACATTTATACAATACATATAATTTACATGATATAACAAAAAAAATATTTTTCCTACCTTTTCCTTTTTCAATTAATACTCGCCTACACACTAAATACAAATATTTTTCAATTTTATTTTATTTAATTGACAAATTTATTCTTCCTAACTCACTCTCTCAGACCCTCACCAGTGATCCGCTACCCACGTTCGATCCGTTAAACATACAACGAATTTATCATTAGATAGCAATGTAAAATCAAACCAAAGACATAATAGTCACAGCACTTGATCAGTTTACAGAAAAACAAATAAATTATAAAACAAAAAACAATGTTAGTTAAAAGAAATACTTGAATGAATAAAGAAGTAAACTAAATTAAGTAGAGGAGATATATGTACCACAAGCCAAAATATTACCTTGGGCCACCATAAAGTAAATATATAAACCTAAGTAGTTCTAACTCTCTCAGCTGTGTAACAACATTGAGTAGTATGTTAGAATGTAACACATTCTAAAATAATTTTTCCTTACTGCATTTGATAATTTTTCAAATTTTTTTGCATATAATTTTTTATTTTAAATTTATTTAAAGGAATATACCTACCTAAAAATCTAACCCAAAATGTCATACATTGTAGCATGGGTCTCTGCTAGATAGTTTATCTGGGGCCGGCCAAAATTAAAAGCAAATAAACAATCACCACTCCTCTATAATTCAAAAAAGTTCATATTTTATTTTTTAGAATTTGAGTTGTGTTAATTATTAATGAGCAGACTCTAACGATAATGTAAATTTGAGCAAAAAGCCTGTATAAATACTTTAATATTTATTCTGATTAAAATTTATTTATCATTTTTTAATAAATCATAATTATAAGTGCCATTTACATTGATATTACCCGAATTAAAATCTCAACCCAAGGTGCGATAGAGGGTAACCAAACATACAATTACACTTATTGTACCTTGGCCCATTTATTATTTAAAACAAAAAAATATATTAAAAAATAACTAAATTTTCTTCAAACCACAACTGATCACGCTCTACTTTGAACTCTAAAAGATGTTGGCTATTTAAGAAGGTATGGAAGATTTAAAAAACAACCCGTGGCACATTGATCTCCCAAATATAATAAATAAAATCAGATATAAGACAGTAAACTTTACAGTAAATCTTAAAGTATGATGTATGAAAACAATTAATTACTCATTTATTGAGTTTAATGGTTTTTTTTTTTTTTTATTTCATCTTCAGTTAAATT